>NW_027112374.1:208660-213936 GCF_000696795.3 Halyomorpha halys | reverse complement strand
CGAAGTCGTCTATAAGTTGCGCGAATCGACGACTGATTTTCAAAGTAAATTTGGATAATTTCGTAGCGTTGTTCAAGCGTGAGTCTATTCATGATTATTTTTCAGAGTATACTGAAACAAATAAAAAAAAAATTTTGATTACAATTTAATTTTTTGTGTTACTTTTTACAATTTAAAGTTCTATCTAGCTTAAAAAAACACCTTTTATAAATAATACAAAGGCAACATAAACGTCCTTTCTTTGCCTGAAAGGTATTTAAGGAAAATCTTCCGGGGTAGGTTCGCACAGGCCTTCAGCCCATCAAAGAACTATAAGCTCCGGAAAAGAGGGAACTGGAGTTCTTGGTGGATGGTACTGTTCCTTTTCCTCTGCAGTGTGGCGCCTCGGACGATCCGTAGAGGGATGGAGTTCTGGTATCTCTTTAGTTTTTGTAGTGTTGTTTTAAGAGATGCCACAATATAGGTGCAGCGTCGGACGAATAATAGCCTTATCTGCAGCTTCAGTCGGAGAGACAGCTGTGATGAAGTGAATAGGCGATGAAGCCTATGCAATTTCTGCTTGGTTATCTTCAGCCTTTCTCTGACGTGATTGGAAAAGGTCAGGTGCCTGTCTAGTGTCACGCCAAGGTAAAGGATGGAGTTTGGCACGCCCCTTATTTCATCTTCCACCGTAAATGTCTTTGGTACGTTGCTCTTCTTCTCTTTTTAATAAGAGATTACAAAGGCATTTCGTAGACTCCAGGGAGTGACGTCCCTAATTCAATATTGAAATATTTGCTTAGTACGGAAAGAGGTGGCTTAAGGTAGTTTAATCGAGTAATATTAAAAAAGTTCCTGAAATTGGAAATAAAAAACACCATACTGGCAATTAGAAACTCATTTTATGAACAGCACTTTAATTTGAATGGGAAATAAAATTTTCTTATTTTCTATATTTTTTTTAAAAATAAAATTTAGGGCATGAAACGAGATTAGTAATGCCTTGTCTATTAATTTTTTTTTTTAATTTTTATTTATTGCTATTTACAGCTGTACATTATATGTATCACATATCATACTAAATGTATGTAAATATGATCTCAGTTAAATTCGAGTGTTACAGGTGTGTAGAGAAACTACCTATAGGTAGCACTCTAATGAGGTTTTACATTAGCTGGTCTTGTGGCCATCTTCTTTTCAGGCACTTTGGAGGATTGTCGGGAATGGAAGAGGAAGCAAGGTTAGAGATTAGTGGGTTTGGGTGGCTAGGGAGTTTATAATGGAAGGAGTGATATCTGGTTCGGGCTAGATCGGTTACATGTGGAACATTAAGGTCTTTATGTATGATTTTATTTGTGACAATGTAAGGAGCATTGAGGATTTTGGATTGCAATGATCGGATACGAGAGGAATTCGAAGGTTTAGGGAAGTCCCAAGCTCAACTCCGTATGTCCAGATTGGTCTTATTACAGTCATGTAGATCAGTCTTTTGTAGTGAATTGGAAGTTAATGACTTTTACAGCATTTACTGAACTGTTTGTGTGTTATTTCATGACCGGATCCCAACCATCTTTTCATATATACTATCCACGATCAACTGTCTTCTCATCATTATGAAAACAATTTAAACATAGATAAATATGTATATTTGCTCATATTTTATTTAATTATGTCCAAAATGTAACCCGACAACAGGTGCTAAAACGTGTTCTAAATTGTTATTCTTAGAGGACTAAATGTCCCAGAATAGAGAATGTTTTTTATTTCGTTTCCTTGAATAAGGTCCCATCCGTTCGAGTAGTTCTTCATCATTATTAATATATTCCTAATCTTACTTATTAACTTATCCTTTACTTTTAATAATTATTACTATTATTCCAGGTGATCGCCTCAGCCACTACATATCTGGTCATCTTGATCCAGTTCGAAAACACCGGTAACGCAGAACAAGCGGCTGTGGCTAACCTTACAACCACACCGATCCCAATGTTCACAGGAAATTAGTCATCAAATGCATTATTATTAGTGAATTTAACATTTAAATTACTTACTATAATTTAATAATTACACATTTTATTATATTTTACTTTTATTTATGTTATGTATTGAAGTGTGTACACTTTTTTTACATTGATGTCTCACCAGTCTCAGGTACATTACCTTTAGGCCAGATAGCTTTATAGTGATTATTAGTGTCATTCACACGCCATAAATATAAGCTTCTAGAGTGACATATATCTATAAAATATTTATAAACACTTTTTGCTGCGTGTTCCGATTGTAATAATACTCCTTATTGGACTAAATAACAATAGGGGTATTCATGATGTTGTGTTAAATGTTTTACCATGTTAAATGTTATAAGTATAGGATTGTGAGCAGACCTATTTGAAATCATGTTAAACGTTAAATGCATAAGAGCCCCTAGCGGATTTTCTCAGCAACTTGTTTTATAAGCCTTTATGTTTATAACCTTTCCTTCCAGAGAATCATGTTATTGCTTACTTCAAATTTGATTTAAGTTTCAGTTTTGATTTAAGCAATTTATTACAACATCCCTAGAATGAGTGAAAAGTGAAATTTGTGTGAAAGTTTAGCTTATGAGTGTCTTATTGATCTTCAAACTTGTAAATAAGAGAATGAAGATGAGCTAATTGACAACTTAGTTATTGAGTTTAGGTTTTAACTTATTTTCAATATTTTATTCTGCATCTTTGAATAAAATTATTATGTTCTAAGAAAAATGATCTAATAAAAGTTGTTATTATGTCTATAAACCACTTTTTTAGTATTTATTGTATTAATGAACCCATTATCCTACTATATTCAAACCTTATGTATTGTTTAAGAATAAAATCACTTATTTTCAGTAGTTTCTTTGAAAAATTTTCTTACAAGCATATATAGCATGTTACATGTCAGGTATAAGTTAATTTAAATAGCTACAAAATGTCACTCCTTCCATGTTTCTACCTTAATCATGAGTGGAGCTATTTGTATTTAAAAAACTAGCCATTAACAATTTACTACAAAACTATACAGCTATTATTTCAAAACTGGTGAACATAATTTAGTAAAACTTGGATGTTCCTCTTAGGTGCCAGGAAGCTTTATGGAAACTACTTTGGTGTCACATTTTATTAGATTATGAGATAATGAGGTAAAAAAGTATTTGAAATGTGTTGATTTGACATGTAATCAATCATGAACAAAAATAAAAAGCTTACATCTATTTGAGAGATAGAGAGGCTGCTGAGGTCTTAAATGATTTCCACTTTTTATAAAGTATAATTGCTCTATTTAATTAATGATACATAAATAATAATATATACAAAAGTAAGAATATATTCATAATTATAAATATTTTTAAGTTCAATTATTTTGTCAATCGGACTTCTTTAAAAGCTCTAGTTTTAATTTTTTTAATTTAAATTTGTTTTTATTTTGATTTTAAGAAGCTTCTCCGCAATCCTTTCCTTTTCAAATTCAAATTGCTCCCTGTCCAACACAAGGCGGTCTGCTAATACCTCTTCTGTTTTTTTCTCCGTTGTATTATTAAAGTTATCCATTGTGATTTAATAACAGGGGTATGGAATAATAACTAGCAGAAACGCGAAAGAACTAACCTGACACAACAAACAAAAATGGTGGCGAGCTCAACTGGTCTATTTTGTGACGTCATTCTCCATTTAACAGACCAAGTAAAAGACTCTCAGCCATATTACTTGTTATTTCGTTTTACCACGGCCAAAGAAGGCAATTTTTTTTCCATTTAACATGAGTTTTTCCATTTAACACACTTTAACATGTTAAACTAAAGATCATGAATATCCCTAATGTTCATTCTCAGACAAATAGCCACAGATTATTAGCTAATTATTATGAACACAAATATTAGGTTTTTAGGCGAGAGGTTTCAAATGGGTTAGCCACCAAAACGAATGTAAAATAATGATACATAAAATAATTTGTAAATAAAAATAGGTTTAAAACAGATATACAAGTGAAATAATGATGTTCATAATAATTTCAGCAGAGGCAAACTCATTTTTAACAGTCTTTTTGCTAATGCCGACTACTGAGCAGAGATGGGAAAAAATTAGCTATAGTTGAAACTAATTGCTAAAATTGCCATGGATACGATATTTATTCATGAATGAACCATTGATAAATAAATATCGTATCCATAAATAAACTCTGTTACTGCATTGTTGAAGACATTAACAATCTCAACATCACACACTATTTAAGCAATGTAAACACAAATCATTGCACATATAGATGTATTGGAGTAGTATCAAATCCTTTTCTCACTCTTAAGAAAAAAAAAACTTTGACAGAGGTTAGTCGAGACGGTAAAATTGCGTTTTAAAGATGTTAACACCGACATCAATATCTGCGGAAAGTAAATTGGGCCCTGTGTTTCAAAGCCCAAAAATATACCGTTTTTGTGAGAGCGTGCGAATTAGGATCGGATCAAACTTCATTCTAAGGATTAGTTTCCACAGCGCCATGGCTGCTCTGGAATACCTATACATATTTCTTTCTATCTCAAGCCTAACTTTAAAACTTTTAAGTTAACTTTAAAGTGTATTCTTTACTTACTTTACTTTTAGCTTAACTTAAAACTTATACATAAAAAATCTTACCCTTCCTAAGGGAAGGAATCTGGGAAGTTGGGACATTTTATACCTGACTTTCTTCTTTTTCTCATTCGTCCGCAGTGTTTCAACTTGACTGGTTATTATCCCTATGTTTATTGTTTATTTTTATCAATCATACTTTTACATATTATTATAATTCACCTATTCATATCTACTTCACCTATCTCTTCTATATTTTACACCTACCTGTTTACCATGTTTATAACTATTTCTAATGAGTAGTCTCCTACAATTTACTAGTCTAGGTCTGTATTTAGAACTTTTATCACACCTGGTTATATTTTTTAGTAACTTGTTTCCAGTCCAACTACATGTTTACTTCCTTATATTGTCATTATTAATTCTTTTTTATATACTTTATAAACAGAACAATTTTTTTTAAATGTTTTTATTTTGATGCTTGGGTAATTCTAAAATGTTTTTATATTGTTTTTTTTTTTTTATTTAGCCCTGACGAATCCCTGCAAAGTGGGACGAAACGTTGGTAAACAATAAATAATTTTCTTTTACTATTTTAATACCTTTATTGACCAGCACCCGGACTATCTTCCTACAATTTAAAACTTTTAGAACAATCTGAGTTAAAAACTGCTGTACTAAATATGTCCTGTCAGTCCGCTTATTATTAATTAA
>NW_027112374.1:205903-208540 GCF_000696795.3 Halyomorpha halys | reverse complement strand
TTATATTATTATTTTGAGAGAACGACTCAATCTATTTCCAATTTTCATGTTGGGTTCCAACCAGAAATTCGTTGCTCGCCTACAACATTCGTTCTTGAACTGCCTAGCTATGCGGTCTCAGCGAGTATAATTCAGGGGTAATATACGTTTACAGAGACTGTAGAACTAAAATGATATTTTCATTGCGGGTAATGTTATTGCTAATTACGAAAACTGTTACTTAAAGATAGTAATTGTAAAGAATACTTGTATGAAGTATTCCTTCAACTAAAGGCCAGGTACACATTAAATTTGGTTGGCTCGTTGAGTTTAATTGGACTGTATAATTGAAAAATAAAATCTGATTAAATGAAAATAAAATTTTATTGTCTAAGTTACAGGTGTTGTAGGGGGTGGCCGAAATGGAACATTTGTGGTTAAAAGGGTTAATTAATTTTGAATGACTGGGCTATGGAAAATTATAGCTATAACGAGGTGGTTGATGATGAAGTTGAGGTTAACTATTGCTAGATAGACTTACTCCTCCGCTTCTGGGAACAACTCTAGGAGTTCTACTCACTCATGGTAGAGTTTCCTAATGAGTGAAAAAAGAAGAAAAAATGGACTGCTGGTTTCCAACCAAAACGGCTCTCTGATGCTCTGTGGTGAGCACTAGAGGTGATAGGTTCTGATGTTGGGGCGCTAGTGCTGCCTGCATTATGGCAGCCCCTCCAATACACCCAAAACAATGCTTATAAAGTAGGTTATTATAAGGCTTTACCAATTTGTGTGTGTGTGTAGAATTGACTTTCTTGATTATATTATATTAATACTAATGAACAAAACTTGGTCTTATTTTAGATAAATTAAAGAGAAGAAGGAAACATATTTAATGCGAGAGTTTACGCTTTTAAACTAGAAAATAAATGTAATATAATAGAAATGTAAATAACATTTATATTCTTTAATTTTACTACACTCTTATGTAAATGTAATTCATTATTATGTCAATCATATTGGAAATAAATCATATTGTTTAGAACACGCAAACTATTTGTTCGTCATTTATTACCTTTACATTATCATTACAACATAATACATGCTAGAAAACTTAGGAAAAACTGTTTTCTTTATATGGTTGCCGGGTCACGTGGGGATCGCTGAAAATGAGCTGGCGGACGTTGCAGCCAAACAAGCACTTGCCCTTCCGGGTCGGGGCGCGGCCATTCTGACACCCCAAGAAATAAGTCTCCCGATGAAAAATGAAATATTAGCTAGTTGGCAAGCCATGTGGAATGAAAGCCCGCCAAGCAAATTAAAAACTATTAAAAAAACGATTAAACCATGGACCATGTGAGATGGCAACACTGCGTGGGCAACACTGACGAGCGAGAGCGGAGAGAGGTTTTTGGTTTTTTTAAAATAACAGTGATAATGATAGTGCGAGTGCGTAAGTTTGTCCTAGTTTGGTGAAAGTTATATTATTTGTGATTTTGACTTCTGAGTTGTGGGGGAGTCTTTATTTTATTATTGAGATTATTCTCTAACCTATAATGTAAGTGTTTAAGCTAATATAATATTGAGATATATGGTATTTTTTATTCTTCATCTCTCTTCTTTTCGCCATTAAGAAAAAGAGACTATAGCCCCTACAGACGACATCAAACCGTTTCAATCGCAGGGAGGAGGTAGCTATAGCCAAATTGAGAACAGGTCATACGAATTTAACTCATACATATCTGATCAATAAGCAACCACCGCCAAAATGTCAATACTCCAACAGTGTACTTACAGCCAGTCACATATTTGAAGAATGTCATTTCTATTACATGAACTTACGTAGATTGGGAGTGGAACCGAGTGTTTCGGATGGCCAGAATGATGACCAAAAAAACATAGAAATGGTTTTAATTTTCTTAAAAAGGAATAATCTTTTGAATAAGATCTAAACCCAAAAGTTTGTCATATGTATTAAAAAATTCTAAAATAAGAAATTATTCAAACTTATTTAGCAATTAAAGAATTTCAAATCTTGTAATAGAATTATAAAGTGAGAAACGTGGGCGTTGATGACCTCAGGTTTCATGCCCAAAAGCCCCAACCAAAAATTACAACATAATACAATAAATATAATATAATATTTACATGTCTACGCTTTTTGATGAAAATTAAAGCGATTCAATGCTGGCAATCGACATAAGTGAACTTTTGTTTTAGCTCACATATGATATAGAAAATAACAAACGGTAAACATTCCACAAAGATTATCATGAAAGAATATGACCTCGTATTGAAATATAGATATACTGGTTATCTACGTACCAACAGAAAAAACAACAATAATTATTTAAAGGGTCACAAAACTCACGTCCAGGAGAATTAAAATAACATAGATAATTATTAACAATATTCATTAATTAAAAGTAGCTAAAGATTAAGAATTTAATTTGTTGCCTTAAGATTAACGGGAAGAATGAGTTAGCATGTCTCTAACCAAGGAATCTTAATTAGGTTTATATCCTGACAAAGATAATAATAATGAGTTCACGCGTTGCATTCTGTGACAAGTTGTTGTTGTTGATTGTTGTTTAAATCGTAATCAACGCCTATGGGATGATAAAAGTAAAAAAATAAATAAATAAATAAAAAATAGAAAAA
>NW_027112374.1:204075-205325 GCF_000696795.3 Halyomorpha halys | reverse complement strand
TTGAATTCTTATGATGAGTGGATGTTCGGGGTACATGTTTCTCAAACTTTTTAGAGAGCTCAACGAACCTGTGACAAGTGAACACGCAAGTCAAAATATATTGTGCTGTGTGAGCAGTGTAAGGCTGTCAGAGTTCAATGAATTTATGACCTTTGCAAATTCCCAGAATGTAATAAAATATTTCTAGAAAGTTTTGTCTTCTACAATCGCTTTCAAGTCAATCGCTACCTCTGTTGTAAAAGGATGATAAAACAACAAAGAGAACTTAATTACTGTATCAACTCTAATAGAAAATATTTATTTAGCAGTCATCAGTCTATTCGATCTTAAACGGTTTTCAACATAAATCACAGAGTAAAACAAAAAAAAAAAAGCCCTGCCTTTTTAGCCCTGATGAAGCCCTGCAAAGTGGGGCGAAACGTTGGAAAATAAATAGTTGTAAACTATTTATATTTCACTATTGACCGCAACCCTGACCATCTCCCTATATATAAAAAAAAAAAATATTCTGTTTAAAAATCTTTGCATTATTCTCAAAATATCATTAAATATTAGCATTTTTGGTGTACAACTGGACAGCCAGGCAGAAAATTTAATACATGTATTACCACATGTGATTGTAATCGATGCAGTTAGTGCAGTTGCATAATGCAGTAGTCTCAACCCATAGAAATCTGGTGACCCCCACCGGATTTACTTATTCGAAAGTAAGATTACTTAAAATTATATTTTTAGTCACTTTTATTGTGCATTTGTCTGTAAAAAATCTTCGCTGCTGGCACCCAAACTGGATACAAGGACAATTACTGAAGGTAATTATTCAAATATATTTATATTAATTCAAATTATTAGAGTCCTTAATACTATTATTATTGGGTTAATTTTCCAAAGACGTAGCGTGTTTACCTGTTCATAATTAGCCATCATTATATAATATTAATTACTTTTTTTATTATATAATATTAATTACTTTTTTCATTATATAATATTTATTACTTTTGAAATACATAATAATCTCTCGTTGAAAAGAACCTTGATATTGATGTGCACAACCCTCTGGTTACAAAACGAGAACTCTCTGGTTATGAAATTCTAACATAACGCACACTCATTTAATAGTAGTTCAATATATATGTAAAATACTGGCTTTATTGGGTTCGGTACATCTCTTTATATACCTACATTCAGCATACTCAGTCAGCTGACATCGAAGTAACAGCTGACTCAGACAGTAACTTATAAATAAATAA
>NW_027112374.1:200901-201275 GCF_000696795.3 Halyomorpha halys | reverse complement strand
AAAGTAGACAGTAGACAATTGCTAAAACAATAGCTTATTATAATAAAAGGTTGAAGAGCTATTAAAAAAGTACTAAATAAAATACATAACATACATAAAATGTACAAGTGGAAACACTATTCTACTTCTACGAAAACAATAGAGTAGAATATAAGTCCCTTTCTACAGTTTTTAGTTAATCAAATAGTGAGCTATTACACTTAATTGAAACAATCTTAGCAAAGTTACTAACATAAACTAAAACTCATCAATTGAAAACAAAAACAAATCATTTTATGTAACTTCCTCGTATTAGTTCATCTGGGCACCGTAAGGGGTACAGCGCTAGGGTTCCTCCAGTATAACAGCATCACAGTTATTCAAATTATGAATAT
>NW_027112374.1:181606-200162 GCF_000696795.3 Halyomorpha halys | reverse complement strand
AAACGCTTGAACTGCTATAACATACTGGCTTTATTTTTTTTTCCTATCCCTCTTAAACAGAAAGAAACAGTGAATTAGTGAATGCAAATATGTGTGAATTAGTGAGTGGCTTTATTGGGTTCGGTAGATCTCTTTATATACATTCAGCTGATCCCCTCAGTCACCTGACATCGAAGTAACAGCTGAGTCGGATCGTAACTCCCCCCATCAGTGTACGAACAATCCTCATAAACTAATATTATACAATATAATAACATTAAAAACAAAAATAAATAAGAAAAAGTATTTACAGTAAAAATAAATTCCTATATTCATATTGTTAGATGCATTAGAAAATATACAACTTCTTAGAGTCTCAGTGTGCAGACACATATCGTCTCCATTGTCTCCTCACAACAAACTCGTAGTTGCCAGCATTCTGGCCATCTACGCCAGCTTAAATTATTTTAGCCACGGCGGACGGACTACTTCGGCTCATCCTCCAAGAGGACCAGGCGGCCGGACGTACGTCGATCTACCTCCACCAGAACATCCGCAACCAGGGCCCCATCAATCACCAGTGATATAAGACTTTTTTTTTCTTCTCTCTTTCGTTCAATTCATTTAATTTTGTAATAGTTTTAAGATTTTTTTTTCTAGTTTGTATATTCTTATATATTTTGTGTTCCTTTTATTATTTTCACTTATTTAAAAATAACGAAATTCGGCTATTCTTTTCTTTTCACGGTTGGGGTAGTAAAGATTCCTATTGAACCGCTACCCTCCGTAACACATATAATTGTAAAAACTCGCAAGCTCCCTGAAATAATTAGTATATACATAATTTAAACCTAGGAATAAAATTAAAGAATTCTTTATACAATACCTAAATAAGCTATAATGAACAAAAAAAAAAAATATATAGAGAAGTCAAAATAAACCTTAAAATATAAAACAATGAATAGAATTACATTAATAACTAATTTCTCTGTAATTTAGAAGTGAATGGCAATATGAGGGAACTCCAGTTTTTTACATTGTTATTGCCGGAAATTTTAACTCTTCAATATGGACAGTTCTCCTCTTTATAGGCTCTTTACTACTTTCTACAGTAACAACATTGAGTTCCCTAATAATTATCACCCTGAATGGACCCTCGTATCGCTGTATCTCCTTACCCCTGTTATACCCCACCTTTATGTATACGATTTTGATCGCTCCCATCCTGTCTGTGAACTTTAAATTCTCTCGCCCCACCATCGCCGCTATAGCCTTAAGCATTGCTACATCCGGTTCCAATCCCTTATCGATCTTATATAAGCGAAGATGGTCAGTCAACGTACCATAAAGCCGCTCTATGCTTCCTCTGCAGTCTAAGTCTTTCATTTCTGTGCAAATCATGGCATTGTCGAATTCTCTGCCTAAATCTGATGAGATACACTCTGGAGCTCCGTAGAATTGGAACCACAATCGGAGAGCTGCCACTGCTTCCGACGTCTTGTTCTGCACATTGCCGCCTAACTGAAGAGATCAATTATGGTTATCCATTTATATCCTCTCAAAGTGAAAGTGTCGACCTGTAGTTCGTTGAGCGGTGTATCAACGGTAAGTGTCTCTTCTTGCCTCCCTTTTGGTGGGTGTCTGTCATACTTGCTGCGTAGACAAATTACGCAGTTTCCTACAATTTTTGTGATAGTTTTCTTCATCCCCCACCAAAAGTACCTTCTCTTTAATGCTTGTAGGGTCTCCGAGATCCGCGGTGATTTGTTTTGCCTGATGATACGCTAGTCACCTCTCTCTGGTGTTCGTCCTCCCAAACGGTTTCCACCATCAACTTGAATCGGGTGAATGTCCTGTCCATTCCTATGTGTTCATCACACTATAGCCGCTTGATCTTGTCCTGGACCGTTTCATTCCCAACGTACAGATGATACTTTCCTCCAGGCTTGGAAGCATTATTCAAAGTTTTACAGATCTGGTCGTTTTTCATGCCTGGCTGCGACCAAATCGTCGGGATATTGCTCCCCCCACAGCTGTTACACTCAACTTTGACTACTCCAGTGGTGCTCGTCTTCCATATAATCCGCCGCTTTTTGTCATTGATTATATCCTCTACTTCCTCCATAGCTATTGGTCTTCCTTCTTCAGAGCTCTCGTTAGACGAAGATTCTTCCCTATCATCTTCCTCCGCCACTTTCCTCGGCGTCTATTTTCGTAGAAACTTTTACTCTCCTGACGGTTCACCGTTGTCTTCTTCCAAGGCGTTCACAGTTATGGCTCGAGATACCACATTTTCTTTGCCTGGCTTAAATGTGATTTCTATATTGTACTAGCCCAACAACTTCTTCCTCCAGTCGCAAATGCCGTAGAGAGGAAGTTGTACTGACTAGGCTGAGAACAGCTCACCCACTCCTATCTTATATCAAAAGAAACACCTCTGAACTGCCAGTATTGCAATAACAATTTAACAATAAGCCATGTTTTCCAACGATGCCCATATTTTACACCACACCTCAATAGCTTGGGACTAAGCCAAGATATCTCAAAAACCATTGGAGACGATGATAAGGCAATAGAATTGGTGTTTCAGTTTTTAAAATCTCAAAATTTACTGACAAAAATATAACTTGATCGGAAGAAAAAAAAAACACAATTAAAAATAAATAAAAATTTAACGAATATTAGCAAAATTAAATAAAATATAAATGGCGTTGATGACCAATGAAGTTTGGCGCCACTAAACAACCAAACAAACAAACAAACAAACTTCTTTCAACGCATAATCCTGGCCGAAGATTTCTTCAATTTTCCCACCCATTGCAGGGGCCTATGGTGTACTTTAAACTTCCTCCCGAGCACATAGGGCCTAAAGTGGTCAAGAGTCCACACTATTCCCAATTTTATCCCACACCTGATTAGTATTTTTGTTCACAGTTTGTCAGGCGGGAGAGGTTTCTCCTGTGATCCCAAAAGATGAAGCTTCATAAAATACAGAATTCTAGTTTCAGATCGGAAAAGATCCTGTCCTGTTGTTGTTAATTTCCAAAAATTAGTTCATCTTCAAGAATTAATTAATACTAAATAATTATATTTTAAATAAATAAATAATTAATAATTTATTTAAAGAAATAAATTTAATTAATTAAGACTTCAGGCATGAATCCTATGAAATGCCTCAAACTATTAAGCTTTTATTACCTTTAAAACAACTTTGCAACGATACCCAATAACTTTTAATGACCCTATTTTCAAATAAATGTCTATATCTGACCGGACCAACTTATGTTGAAGTATGTTTGAAGGAGACTTCAAAGATAAACAAACTGACTGATGACAAACTACTTGCTGGTTTTAAAAAGGACTTAGTGTTTCAAACCGTACCCCATCCTTGCTGGCCAATATGAATATTATTCAATTATTGATAACTTTCTATTAGGAGATTGATATAGCGCTTTTGTGAGCGGTTCATCAACCATTTGTTGTTTATTTCCTGTTGCCATAAAGACCTAAATGTTCCTTATGTAACCGATCTAGCCCGAACCGATAGTATTCCTTCCATAATAAACTTCCTAACCACCCAAACCCACTAGTTTCTAAGTTTGCTTCCTCTTCCATTCCTGGCAATCCTCCGAGGCGCCTGAAAAGAAAATGGCCTCGTGACCTTATATTGTAAACTGTTAGAGTTCTACTACTGGGTAGTTTCTCTACATCCTGTATCATATCATTATATCATTATGATCAAATTTACTTGTATTTTTTATACAGTTGTAAATATCAATAAATAAATTTAAAAAAATTCCTGTTGCTTTCCGTGACAACCAAATGTTCAAAAAAAGGTCTCGAGAAGTGTTCTGTTATTAAGTAAATGAACTGCTGACTCGAACCGATGCGTATTTCATAATCCTTAGTGGGCCCTAATAAGTAGTCTACTATAAAATAATGGAATAGATCGTAGAAAATGGAAACGATAAATTGCTCTCATGTCAATATCCTCATTGTATCGGTTAATATAACATCATAGACTTTAGAATGTCACCGAGAAATATTTGGCTGTCAACCTGAACCCTCGTATCGACAACAGAACTTTGTCGGTTACGTAATCGAGACAATCTCCATCCCATTCGCTAACGACAATGCCACAACGTCCAACCAAACCTATTTCATCGAACTTCATATTCAAAGCGTCGTCCGTATTAGGAATATTCCCATTCAGAAACGTCGATAACGTGTTGCAGATGAATAATTTTTTGTTATTCTATTCTTTGGTCGTAGTTTCCATCTTTACAACTTGTACAAGTTCTTATTTCTTCAGCCATAATAATAATTTGGTAGAATTAATTATAGCTGGTAGCAGTCACATATTTCTACCTCTGTATCTATTTTGCATTTATCGTAATAGAAAACTAGTCGAGGAAACATTTAATTTTCTTAACTCAGTTCAACTCTTTTTCGATGGCTTCGAAAAGAACAATTGGAACATATCGGCAAAGAGAAAGTCCTATTTTGATTATGTTGATCCTTTACTTGGAGGTGCAGCTTTCTTCTACTTAGGAAGTAAATATGATATTGGGCATACTTTTTTAATTACACTAATTTTCTTAGCGATTATTATTGGTTTTGGACAGTTCACAGTCTTAGCCAAATTCGCAGGAGATTTGTTTGATTCGGCTTCCAGGATTTTGAAACGTATGCGAAGCCCATTAGCCCTCAATAAGCTGGATACTGTCAAACAAGTTGTCCTCAAAACCAATAGAGTAATCACTACCTGCGATAATATTAAGGATATTTATACAATACAATCTTTGTTTACGATATTCTTATGTTTTTCTTCTATAATATTTAATGTATACTACTTTTACTCGAGTGTTATCTTGAATAAAGAAGATAGAATTGGAGATGGATCAGAAAATATAGCAGTGATTTTGATCCTGTTCTACATCATTTGGAGAGGGTGTCATTCTTCGGCCCAGGCTTATTACAAGGTCTGTAAAGTTTACTATTATTGTATATATGTATATATAGTTGACCGTAAAAATTGATATACATATAGGAAGATGGTCAGGGTTGCGGTCAATAGTGAAACAAAAATAGTTTACAACTATTTATTTTCCAACGTTTCGCCCCACTTTGCAGGGCTGCATCAGGGCTGTTAAATCACTACAATATCACATATAAAAAAGTTTCAATCTCTAATTTGACTATACTGAGAAATACTGTTCCATTCAGCTCGTTAATTATACAGCTCAAATGTTAACACACCACATAATTAGCCATTGTATTGAGATGAGTCAGAAACGTATACGTAGCATTTACAACCATTACCATATCAGTTGAGGCAAACTATTACCAAACTATCTTCCTTGATATGGTAATGATTGTAAATGCTACGTATACGTTTCTGACTCATGTCAATACAATGGCTAATTATGTGGTGTGTTAACATTTGAGCTGTATAATTAACGAGCTGAATGGAACAGTATTTCTCAGTATAGTCAAATTAGGGATTGAAACTTTTTTATATGTGATATTGTAGTGATTTTACAGCCCTGATGAAGCCTTGCAAAGTGGGGCGAAACGTTGGAAAATAAATAGTTGTGAACTATTTTTGTTTCACTATTGACCGCAACCCTGACCATCTTCCTATATATTTACTATTATTGATGTACCGTTCGTTAGAATTGTATATATATATTTATGTATATACCGACTGCCCTACAGTATCCTTTAATAATGTTGCTCTTACCTCTGTATAATAGACCTACACTTGACAAACAACTAACCTGGAATTCCCACAAAATACAAAATAGATAGGAGACTGCACGTCGATTTTGATTATTACAGCACTTACTAGACAAATGGTCTAAACTTCTGATCAGTAACAAAAGACTGATCTACATGACAATTATAAGACTTATCTGGACATACGCAGTTGAGCTTTGGGACTCCAATAAACCTTCTAACTCCTTTCGTATCCAATCCTTACAATCTAAAATCCTCAATTCTCTTTAGATTGTCACAAATAAAATCATACATAAAGACCTTAATGTTCCATGTATAATTGATCTAGCCCGAACCAGATACCATTCCTTCCATAATAAACTCCCTATTCACCCAAACTCATTAGTTTCTAAACTTGCTTCCTCTTTCATTCCTGACAATCTGAAAAAATGATGGCCACGAGACCAACTAATATAAAAACGTCATTAGAGTGCTACCAATGGGTAGTTTCTCTACACGCTTATATCACTCCATATTACATCGAATTTACTAAATTTATAATTATGTATAGTAAATTTCAATAAATATATAAATATATATATATAACGTCATATATGTTTATAATGAATAATGTAACATGTTTCAGTGTAAAGAATTCAACTCAGCCCTATACCAACTCATGATTGAAGATAATACCAACGAAATATTACACAATGTAAGTGTCATTTCTTTTTAAATGGAATGTATTTTATCTAGTGGATTTAAATTTGTATACACACGAAATTAATATTTGTTTTATTAATTCCAACCATAAATGAGTAAACAAGAGCCTATTTCTGGTCATGAAGAATAACCAAATATTGTACTTTTGTTTTTATAATAATTAACATACTATTTACTAGTATACATCCCCCTGTTTCCCCTGCTATCAATATGGGAAACATGGGCCTGTTTCATATATATAAGGAGTAAGTACTTGACCAAATACTAACAGTTGCCTTAATAAAAACTTTTGTTAATGTAGAAAAATATTCTTTGGTAGAGGCCATTCCTACTGCTGTGGATTTCCTTATAGAAAAACCGTTTTTCTATCCGTTAGTCCACAACTCACCATAGATAGCTTACCAAATAAAATTCTCCAATTATCCCGATTATCCATACGTAATACATCACCTACTGAATACAAGACCAGGTTCTCGTGTCTCCTTCAAAATATACTGAATCCATTTTTAATCTATACTGATGGATCAAAGTCTGATAACCCTATGGTATTTGTCACAAACAACTAAACCCATAAAATAAAACTGCAAAAATTATGTAGTGCATATACCGCCGAACTCCATGCAGTAACATTCATTCAACTTCACCATGACAGTAACCATACTGAAATAGTAATCATAACTGACTAGTTCATTAGAATCCCTAAAGAACTAACCTAACCGAAACTGTGGGAAAATGTGTTTACTTTATATGGTTGCCATGTCACCTGGGGATTGCTGGAAACGCACCAAAATTGCTGGTGGACGTTGCAGCCAACGAGCACTTGCTCTTTCTGGTCAGAGTGCGGTCATACTGACAAGCACAGAAATAAGTCTTCCACTGAAATATGAAATACGTGTTATCATATTTCTATAACACCCCTAGGTGTTTTAGCATAATAGATATTGCGATCTTAGCATAATAGAAAATATTATTTTGGACTCCCTGGGGATCATACACCATCACCTGCATGGGAATTAGCTCGGAGATTATTCATTGTTTTATTTATTTGTTTTAATATACGGACCTGTCGATTTGTGTGTTTTGACTTGTTTATTCATTAAATTATTTTATTTTATTACTATTATTAGTTTTATTTATTTATATATTTATTTTATAACTTATTCATCCATTCAAGTGCTTCTTGTAACCGGCTTTTTATTATATGTTCCTTTGAATCTATGTGTTAGTCTTATTCTCATAAAATGTATCTATTTGTTTGTTTTTGGTAAACTGATCTACTGCTGTGACTATAAATGATGGTCTGGTCTCACATTTCCGTCTAATAGTGAATTTGTTTAGCGGGTCACTGAAGAGGATCTAGGAGGGTGAATTCCGGAGAGCGAATTTGTTGATCGGGTGAATTAAAAAAATATGAAATGGTGAAATTGGAGGAGCAAAAATGGGGAAGGAAAAACGGAATGAATTGAAACATTTGAATTTGGTGTATAGAACGAAACTGATTGTAAAAGGAAACTGTAAGGAAAAGAAATTGTTTTCTTTATATCTTAGTATACCTATGTATGTGTAATTTATATATGTCCAATTACGAATTGATAAGTATGCTGTGTGAAATAGCAATCTGATGTATTTAGGCAGCATAGATGAATAAAGTATTTATCTCTCTCTAGTTGGTAATTCATGTGGTATGAATGTCCACCAAGTAAATTAAAAACACTTAAAACATCAATGAAAACAAGGGCCACGTCTAATCATTCCTGTTTCGGGTAGCCTAAAGTAACCGAAAGCCTGAAATTAAAAAATGAGGCCCCAGGTGGCCAGCAACAAAAACATACCTCCTCCAGCGCTCTCTGTGGGGAGGAGAAGAAACTTGTGGATGAGAGGGCCATTTTCTTTTGTTAGAAGCAATCTTTTGTTTCTTCACTCTTATTAATATAAATTCACAATGAGTGAGTAGACATCCTGGAATGGCTCCCAGCGGCAGAGGAGAGAGAGGTACAGGAATGCGGAAATAAGAAAGGAAGTATGGAGTAAATCCACACTTATCAGTATAATTAACATCCATTATCACCAATAGGCAATCCTACAGTTGTCCATACACCAATTATTCGAAATTAATTAGCACACCAAGCAATAAATGTTTTAGAATAATTATTTATTATATGATGATTTGAGAGTGGTTTATTATATTATTAATATACACAATTTTGATCCATTTTACTCTCAACTTTTTATTCTTAAATAATTCACCAACGTTTCGGCCCTCAGGCCATTCTCTAGGAGGGAACCTTCAATATTGATGTCTAATGCGAATTGAAAAAGGAGAAGTTTGTTTGTTAAAAGGATTTTTAAAATTAAGATATAAAAAAAGTATTACGTGACATGGGCAATTAGCCTGCAAATTGAGATTAAAACAATGACATCAATATTTAAGGTTGTCTCGAAAAATTTAAGGTTGCCTTGAAAATGGCCTGTGGGCCGAAACTTTGGGGAGTTATTTAAGAATATAATGTTGAGAGTAAAATGGATCAAAATTGTGTATATTAATAATAAAATAAATGTTTTGTTTCGGCCACCCCCTACACCTCCTGTAACTTTTGCAATAGAATTTTATTTTCAGTTAATCAATCATGTTTCATTTCATAATTACCACCAATTATATACAAGTCCACTACAATCCAACCAGCCAATCAAAAGTGAAAAGCGTACTTTATACAGTCCCAATCACAGATTCAGAATTTTTTAGTACCACTTCGATAAACACCAAATATACGAATTTCCATAGCAACAGAAAAATAAACACTTATGATCGCCAAAACTGATAGAAAATATCATTAGTCACAATCTGATTAATTGCAACGTTCAGGATTAAGTATCCTTTACACTTTTGAAGCCAAATAAATTAATAAGAAGAATTCCAGAAAGAAAGAAATTAACTTTTTTTTTTTTATGTATCTGTTTAGGAAATGTTGAGGCTACACATTTCGATGAAAAGAGAGGTGGTATTCACTGCTTGCGGCTTTTTTAATTTGGACTACACTTTATTACACTCGGTAGGTATTATGAGCTGTATATATATTATATAACATGACAGATTTGGAGGAATGAATATATAAAAATTAACAGATATTGCAATAAGCAATAAGTTCGTCCATATACAAGACTGAGTTTAGAACTAGAATAGAACATTAATTTTTTTTTTATAAATTAAATAATCTAAATTAAAATATATTTTTCTAAAAATATTCAATTTCAGTTTAGCCACAATCTTCCTGATGAAGACCTGAAACTCAGGTCGAAACGTCGGCAGAAATAAATATTTTTTTTATTTATTTATTTTATTTTTTACTGACAGAACCCCCCAACCATCTTTTCCATTTAAATAATTAAGTTTATACTCAATTTTTAATAATTTATTGAGATTATAGCTAATAAAAATTTAAAATTAATGAATGAATTGTATGAAATAGCGAAAAAATCAGTGGCGGTATTTCTTTAAATGCGGAATTATATATCTATCTTTTACCCAATGTTACCGAATGGAATATGTGTAATGGGCTGAGGTCTACTTCCCCCTTGGTAAATCCTGCGTACCACCATGTCAAACATTATATTTTACTAAAAAAAAAGAAAAGAAAAAAAATTGGTCCAAAAGAATAAAAAGTGCATTTTTGTACAGAAAAATCACAAAACGGACAAAATTGTGAGAAAAAACGCCTTTCTATTTTGTGATGTATAAGATTAGCGTTATGAGAGTGTCATTTACATTCGAGTTTCTGTCAGAGTTTGAATCGAAAATTCTTCTCTTATCTTAAATATCGAACTAATAACAATTATGGTATAAAGAATTTATATTTACATACGGTACATTTATGTTATGGTTTAGTTCTTTACAAATAACTTTTTTTTTCTAGTAGTTAAGAACGAAAATATAGATTCTAAACTATAATTATCCCAACATTCAAAACACATTTTGATCTATTTCTTACTAAAAAGAGTATAGATTTTTTTTTTGTCTTCCTGAATCGGTAAATGCTCTACTGATCAGTTGGTATTTTGTTTTATTTACCTCTCTCCTGCTTGTGAACCAACAGTAGAAGTGGAACAATTAAAACTAAAGTGAAAATTTAATTGGTTTTAAAATCTTAGCTATAATATTTTTAAATATTAATATATCCGATTGTTTTCTTTCAGATTTTCGCTTCAACTACTACATATCTGATCATCTTGATTCAGTTCACCTCGGACCCATAGAACAGTCATTTGTAAACTCACAACCACACCACCATAAATGGCGAGTTAGTCATCAACAGGAATAGATTAGTCACAAATATTTTAGTATTTCACGAGAGTTTGTTTTAAACTCCTCTTTTGTTATGTAGCATTGAGCATCATTGTATTAAACTTGTGTGTTAATGAAAATATTACAAGAACTCTAAATGTCACAAGCCAAATCCTTTTAGGAGCAGTTAGGTTAGGATTTGTTAGATGCCAGAGGTGTAATAGCAGCTTTTATTTATTTTTCTTGTGAATATGCGCTCGAATATGTAAGAAACAAAAATGCTAACAAACTTCCTTGACTCAAATATACTTCATAAAAGAGACCTTTTCACTCAAAACATTTTTCTTATAATGTAAGTTTAATTAATATGTTATGTAATTGGATTGAGAATACTGGTACAAGTACAAGAGCCGGGAAGAAAAAAGGCAGTTATCTCACCCCAATTTTTGATTACTTTAATGAAAACTACGTATAATTACTAGTCAAAACTGATAAGTCTGCCAAGTATAGGTAGGGGGAATAAATAATGGCGGCTGTTTCAAAACCTTAAAAAACATTAATTTTTCATCCGGAGCTGTATATATTAACAACACAAGAAAATCTAAGAGAACATTATTTAAAGTAGAGTAAATTTGCTGAAATATTAGCCCTAATAGAGCTATTTAAGTCCAATAGTTCTCAAGATATAGCTTTTTAAAAAGCAACATTTCATAAAATTGTACTGAAATATTAGTAGTTATTTAATTTGTATTGAGAAATCTATATCTCAGGAACAATGTGACGTACAGATGTTTATTAGCAATTAAATTAAAGCTAGTTTGATGAGCTATGAAGTAGTTTATGACCTTTACCTTCGTAGGTATAATAGTTTTCATGATATTTGCTAAAATAAATTGATTTATAGTTGTTCGGATAAAAAGTTTGATTTATGAAAAACTTTATTTCAGAAACCATTAAACTTACATAAGTCTGTCTGCACTCAAATTAAAGCTAGTAATATTTACTATAAAAAAGTTAATGTTTATCTTTGTAGGAGTTATTTTTATGATATTTGACGAAATAAACTCACAAAATGTTAATTTCTTGTTGTATGTTTGAAAAAATATATCTCTAGATCCATAAGACCCATGGGTCTCCCAACACTCAAAATAAAGGAAATTAAACTTACTATAATGTAGTTTATTACACTTATCTTGGTATCGGTAGTAGTTTTTATGATATCCACATATGAATATAAATTTGGCTAATGAAAATTTGTTCGAACAACTATAAATCAGTTTATTTTAGCAAATTTCATGAAAATTACTACTCCTACGAAAATAAACGTCATAAACTACTTTATAGCTTATTAAACATGCAACATTTTTATGAAATGTTGCTTTTTTATCAATTTATTCTACTTTAAATGATACTCTCTTAGTATTTCTATTGTTGTAACGATAGAGAGCTCCTAATAAAAATTAATTATTTTTAATGTTTTGAAACACCCGCCATTTTTTAGTCCTCCTACTTATACTTGGCAGACTCATCAATTTTGGCTGTTAATTATATCTAGTTTTCAAAAGTAAGTATTTTATGACTTTTACCTTCGTAGGAATAGTAGTTTTCATGATATTTCCTAAAATAAATTGATTTATAGTTGTTCGGACAATAATTTTGATTTATGAAAAACTATATTTCAGAAACCATTAAACTTACATAAGTCTGTCAGCACTCAAATTAAAGCTAGTTATATTTACTATCAAAAAGTCAATGTTTATCTTTGTAGGAGTAGTAGTTTTTATGATATTTGACGAAATAAACTCACAAAATGTTAATTTCTAGTTGTTCGTATAAAATGTTGGATTTTTGAAAAAAAATATATCCATAAGACACACATATGTCTGTCATCACTCAAAATAAAGCAAATTTAACTTACTATAAAGTAGCTTATGACACATATCATCGTAGGGGTAGTAGTTTTTATGATATTCACTAATGAATATAAATTTGGCTAATGAAAATTTGTCCCAACAAACAAATTTCATGAAAACTACTATTCCTACAAAAATAAACGTCATAAACTACTTTATAGCTCATTAAACTAGCTTTAGTTTGTGTGCTAATAGACATCTGTACGTCAAATATTTTTTGAGATATAGATTTCTCAAAATTAATTAACTAACTACTGATATTTCAGTACGTTCCATACAACATTTATGTATTAGCTCTATTAGGGCTAACATTTCAGCAAATTTAATCTTCATCAAATATTCTTCTTTTAGATTTTCTATTATTGTTGGTAGTTGTAAAGATATAGAGCTCCGAATCAAAAATTAATTATTTTTTATTTATTTAAAATCTGCCACCATTGTTTATTCCCCCTGCCTATACTTAGCAGACTCTTTAATTTCGACTAATAATGATACCTAGTTTTCAATTACGTAATCAAATATTAGGGTGAAATAACTGGTTTTTTTCTCCTCTTGGGCTATTGTACTATGGGTACTGTTAAAGCCACCTCAAATCGACTATGTCTTTTTGTTGGAAGGCTTTCAAATGAACAAAAAACAAACTGGCTCGGATTAAACATTTATTTGGTTCAATTTAAACATTTTTAAATACTAAAAACTAACATAAACAAAATATACAAGTGAAAATAAAAAGGCCTTTCAGATAAAAATAGAATAGTCCGATAAATTATGAAAATGACATAAAACTAATTTACACAAACAAAAAAAGAAATAAACATATAAAATTAATACTGCACGACGAAAGGTTGCTCCACTCCGGTAGGTCAGAGGAAGAGTGCTACCGAGATGTTTAGGCTCATCGATGGTCCAAATATCCAACAGTCGCATTAAGGTATTAGGCGAGCCGACAAAACAACGCAGACAGGGCTGGTTACACACGTTCCTTGGGTTCAGGGGTTGGCCACTAATTACTTAATTAATTGGCACTCGTATTAAAATCGAAACACAGAAGTGGTCTGGTTCCGAACTGTTATGACGACGAGTACACTCAAAAAATATCCAATAAAATAATATCAACCAAACGCAGACAGGGCTGCTAATGACGCTACCAGGACTGTACTCTCTCCAAGAATAGATCATCTTCGTTTTTTCTTGCTTATAATTTCCTTTTTACCCTCAACTTTCATTCCAGCCACTTCATTAGTTGGTCCTATTTCGGTGCGTATACTAGAACTTTTATATGGAAAAATTGGTTGGAAAAAAAAATAGGTTGATTTATTAATTATTACATTCACAAAAAAAAAAAGAAAAGAAAAAAAAAGCTTGGGGTAAAGTAGGTCAATCGTTTCCTATCTTTCAACCTACGTTAATAGACTTTAGATGTAATGCCCTTATAAGGGTGAAGTAAGGGCTTCAAACAGCGAAGCGAATAAATAGCTTTTAGCATTTACTTATGGAATATATTGTTTTAATTCATGTTACCAAATTATAATAATAAAGTGTGTGAAAATGTTCAATTTTAACCAAATACAATAATTAATAACAAACCATCAATTGTGTTCATTAAACCTATACACATCCTCAAATATTACATTAGCAGAGCATTGCCAGTTAATAAGTTATGCTTGTTATTTATAAAAAAAAAAAAAGTGTTTAGTTAATTATGCATGGTAAGCAAAGTGAAAATAAACCTTCATTCGTGAAAAACCTTCATTATTTTTAACTACTGATTGAAATGGGGTACAGGAATAGGTTGAGTGTTGCAATGTTCGATTGAACTTAGAGACTGGTTTCTCTCTTCATAACTCTGTCCCTATTGCCTGAGTGAGAATATCTACTCACTTATAGTGAACTGTTGAACTATATTAAAAATGGTGTTGCTTTAATGAGAGTGTGCTCACTACAAAACCTGTACAGACCAATATGACTAGTAAATAGCTAGGATTCCGGGGAAAGCTACAGATCTTTCGAAAGAACATCGACTCCCGGTGTCCCACCAGCAGAATCCCTGGACAGTGGAGTACAAGATCCCAAGAGGATAACAAAGGCAGTTATGAAAACTATGAATAATTACTAGTCAAAATTGATGAGTCTGCCAAGTATAGGTAGGGAGAATAAAAAATGGCAGGTGTTTGAAAGCGATAAACAAATTTAATTTTTCATTCGGAGCTCTATATCTTAAAAATTAGGAACAACACAATTTTCAACAACATGACCTAAGAGAACATAATTTAAAGTAACGTAAATTTGCTAAAATATGAGCCCTAATAGTTTACGTTAAATAGTTTTCGAGATATAGCTTTTTAAAAAACAACATTTAAAAAAAAAAATTGAAAAATCTATATCTCGAAAACTATTTGACGTACAGATGTCTATCAGCACTCATATCAAAGCTAGTTTAACGAGCTATTAAGTATTTTATGATGCTTATCTTCGTGGGAGTAATAATTTATATGAAATTCGCTAAAATAAAATGATTTATAGTTGTTCGGACATATTTTCATTTGCCAAATTTATATGCATATGTGAATATTTTGAGTGTTGGCAGACATATGTGCATCTTGTGGATCTAGAGATATATTTTTTTCAAAAATACGAACAACTAGAAATTAACTAGAAACTATTACTCCTACAAAGATAAACATAAAAAACTATTTAGTAGTAAATTTAACTAGCTTTAATTTGAGCGCTGGCAAACATTCGCACGTCCAATGGTTTCTGAAATGAAGTTTTTCATAAATCAAACTTATTGCCCGAACAACTAAAAATAAATTTATTTTAGCAAATATCATGAAAACTACTATTCCTTGGAAGGTGAAGGTCATAAACATATTTATGGTCCATTAAACTAGCTTTAATTTGAGTGGTCTATTAGCACTTTTTTATAGTAAATATTACTAGCTTTAATTTGAGTGCAGACAGACTTATGTAAGTTTAATGGTTTCTGAAATAAAGTTTTTCATAAATCAAACTTTTTATCCGAACAACTATAAATCAATTTATTTTAGCAAATATCATGAAAACTATTATACCTACGAAGGTAAAGGTCATAAACTACTTCATAGCTCATCAAACTAGCTTTAATTTAATTGCTAATAGACATCTGTACGTCACATAGTTCCTGAGATATAGATGCATATAGATTTCTCAAAATAAATTAACTAACTACTAATCACTCAGTAGATTTTTAAGAAATGTTGCTTTTTAAAAAGCTATATCTCGAGAGATATTGGACGTAAATAGCTCTTTCAGGGCTAATATTTCAGAAAATTTACTCTTCTTTAAATAATCTTCTCTTACATTTTCCATTGTTGTTGGTAGTTTTTAAGATATAGAGCTCCAAATGAAAAATTAATGTTTTGAAACAGCCGCCATTTTTTATTCCCCTATACTTGGCAGACTCATCAATTTTGACTAGTAATGATACATAGTTTTCATTAAAGTAATCAAAAATTGGGGTGAGATATCTGCATTGTTATCAGTATTATTAGATCCTTATTTTTACGGTATTCTGTATCAGGTTTTATTATCATTATTATATTAATTCACTAATTGTAAATTTGTACCAATTTTTATGAAATGTTGCTTTTTATCAATTCATTCTACTTTAAATGATACTATCTTAGTATTTTTATTGTTGTTGGTAGTTGTAAAGATATAGAGCTTCTAATAAAAAATTAATTATTTTTAACGTTTTGAAACAGCCGTAATTTTTTATTCCTTCTATTTTTACTTGGCAGACTTTATCATTTTGTCAATTGTTCATATTTATCATATTGTTAATTTATCAATTTTGGCTATTAATTATACCTAGTTTTCAATTAAGTAATCATAAATTAGGGTGAAATAACTGCCTTTTTTCTCCTCTTGGGCTCTTGTACTAGATGGTGTGCCAAGGATCGCTGAACCTACCGAAGAGGTCCAAAAGGATAAAGCCAAGTGCAGTTCCATCAGTAAGGTCCTGGTTTGTACTTTAGTAAAAGTTATATTTAATGTTCACACAAATAGTCATTTGCCTCTTAAAAAATATTTTATGGCCACAGAATTTATTTGTAAAACGTTTGTTGAAATGTTATTTGAGTAGTTTAAATCTTTATTTTGAAATTGTGGAATATATTTTAAATTATACCCCTCTCAAGGATTTTTCGTATAATTATATATGTAAATAGTTATTTTGCATTCAAAATAAATTACATATAGGAACGATAGAACAAAGGTTAACGAATAAATTAAGATTTTTTTTACAATTCTCATTGTTTGTTATTCTTATATAATTATAGGTAAATAGGGGTTATTATCGCCATAATTTAAAACTAAATTGTAAAGTAATATTTTGTTTAGTTTTCACTGGACTACGGCGTGGTATCAAGTAGGGTAATTTGTTTTTAACTATCTATGTATTATAACATGTACTATTGTTGGTGGGGCATTCAATGTCAATTCAACACACTTTTGGAACTTACCCTTTCATAATTTCCTAACCCGGGAGAGGTGTAGCCTTGAGCATTTTGCTCATGTTGGGAAATAAACGACAATATTTTCCTAGTACTTCATCTGTTTTTTTTATACTTTTATCTACCAAACTTTAACCCTTAACGCTTGTTTATGTTACTCCATTTTTAACCACCTCACCTTTACTCAATTCAGTTTTGCTATGACCTCCTCGCAACTGAGCATTTCTCTCATTAGATAGATTGCATTTCTACACTCCTAAGGTGACATTTTTTTTTTGTCTTATTTGAGCATTTAGTTCACCTGGACACCTCCAGCGTTTCTCATTTTAAATCATGAGCCGAAGCAAGAAGATCTTACTTAGATCTTTTACGAAATCTGGATTCTTCAGCTCTTGATGGAAGAGCTACTTGATAGGAGATTTTGCCATCATCACATCCAATTAAATAAATAAATAGTACAAATCGTCTGATGAAATAAATGGTCACGGGACACCTCTTGGGGAACAAACAACAGGACACTACTACCAGGTTAAAATATAATACAGTTTTTCCTTGATTATAGAAAGATGTGAATTGTTTTTCAATATTTCCACTGGTTTTTGAATTACACTGTCTCCTAAATGGGCTAAAAAAATAATAATAGAAGGTTACAAAAATATTATAGAAGCTTCCCTAATTTAGATAGACACGGAATCGGTTTTATTTTACCAGTGCTGACTTGAAAATACTCGTTTTACCCTACAAATACCCCCCACTTTTTCTCAGTCTTAGGGAATTAGTGACTTCGTTAAAACTGCAAGTATATTAACGGGATAGTTGTTAGTACAGGTAGTATCAGTGAAGCAAATGTCACGTTAATTATCACATGTATAAGCCTTGACATATAACTACTGCCCTGGTGTAACTATTTAATAGTTTCAGCCATAACTGCATTTACTGTAATCAATTACTGCTTCTGGCGTGACAGTAGTTGACAGCACGAGAAATATCATATGTATACGCCATGACAGTCAACTGTCGCAACATATCAACCTTACTAAATGTAATGACGATAAGCGTTAAAATATAGTTCTTATACATTGTTTTGTTTTGATTTTTAAACTTTGGACTATATAAATTAATGCAATTTGGGCCCCAAAAATAAATCCCCTTAAGTCCTCCAAGTAATATTCATCCCAAGCATCAAAAATAAACATGCACCAGATCCGATATTGTCTAGGTACACAAGAACCCTGAGAAGAAAAAAAGTCTGTTAATTTACTCTCTCAGGAACCATGAGATGTACAGATGTCTACTAGTACTCAAATTAAATCTAGTTTAATGAAATGAAATGAATAAATAACTTTATTCTGGGCCATATTTCCCCTAAGAATAATTACAAGGTTCATATAGTGAGATTTTTATCTTGCGAGCGTTTACAAATTTTCAGATAGTAGAATGAAATTACATTG
>NW_027112374.1:179149-181133 GCF_000696795.3 Halyomorpha halys | reverse complement strand
TACACCAAGGATCCGTAGTCGAAGTAGGGGAAGACAAGAGAGGATACTAGGAGCTGACGTGTGTTCTGAGCAATAGTTTAATGTGCTATAAAGTAGTTAATGACGTTTATCATTCTAACAGTGTGCATTATTCATAATTTCCCATAAAATGTAATAATTTAAAAACTTATTCCATGAATAGATACAATAATTCAGAATTTAAGGTAAAATATAAATGTGGGATGGCCGTGGTTTCATTGTTAAAACAATTAAAAACCAAAGGTTCACTCTCAAAAAAATTCAACAATTCATATTAATTATTAAAGCAAACTAATATTCAGGAGTTATGCAAATAAACATGAACCAGGAGTAAATAACGATTAAGGAAATAAGCCAGAAGAGGAATAAGATTACCAGTCGATGGTTAAGAATCTCATGCGTTTCTCTTTCAGGATTACTGCTGAATTATCGTTGGTCTATCTTCCTCACCATCCTCCGAGCCCAAGATGAAGAGCAAAAACGTATTCACAGTAAGTTGAAGATAAATATCTAGCAAATGTCTTCCATTATTGGTCACAGGTACTATACACTATTCGAATTGTCTGAATTGTTGTGTGTTTGTAAATGATCGAAATTTTTCCAAGCGCTTGGTAACTAAACTAAACCTAATCCTGATGGAAAACTGTCTCTAAAACTTGACCAACAGTATAGATGAAAAAAAAAACCTAATGCCCCTGCACCACACATCTTTCACACACCACCCTATTTCGATATAATATTAATCCTCCCAAGTTTTAGAAAAGAATCTATAGCATAAAAATATTATAATTTGTTCTTCATAATTTATTTAATGCTTAATTGTTATATAATCAACATTTAAAGTATTATAAATGATTTTATAGAGCTTATAACCGAAAATTTTGACTTATCCTTAGTTATATGTTTATCGTTTATAGCTGCCCACGCTCAGCGGAGAAGGGGGTGTGTTAAATGAAAAAAATAAATAAATAAATATAATCGAAAAGAAAAAAAAAGATAAAACAATAAAGAATAACTCCTTAGGCGCCACGTTATTTTTTTCTAGGAAATAACGAAAACCCCAAAGCATTATGCCCACAATATAGCTAAAATATACCACTATTTAAACAATTGTTGGATTATGACCACTGGCGAATACCTTTAGATGTAGATAACAGAAAACCTAGGGGTGTTACCTACCCACCTGTTGAATTATCGTAATATTCCGTGAACAACAAAAAAAAAAAAAAAAAAGTAAATTTACAAGTTGAAAAGAGGGAAACAACAGCAGAACTATATGTACAAAAGTTTAATAATAATAAGAAATATATATACAGAGAATGAAAAAGGAAAAAGAAAATAATACTTATCAATTAATAAAACAATTAAAAATTATAGGTTGACTTAACCTTAAAATAAATACTTAATGTTAATAACTATATTTACATTATTATCCAAAAGAGTATAAAAGTGAATATAAAATAAAAACAAAATAAAATTTAGTTCAAACCCCACGTAGTCCTGTGCACTCCTGGCCGAACATAAGGTTGTCCAATATTTCCTTTCCGGTCACCGTCTAACCACTCCAGAATTATAGAGATGTAATCTCTAATGATGTAATGCCGCAACTCTCCTATCCAGGACGTGCTGAAGATTCGTTGCTACGCACTCCACTATATCTCCACTTCTAGTGTTAATGGCCGTCTATTGAAGTAAAACACCATAATTTTTAAAAACAAAACATATATGACAACATTTCTCATATGGTGCTATTTCGGTTCAAACCATAAAGACAGAGGGCCTTTAAACTATTACCACTTCACATTGAACAATCGTAACGTGTTCCAAAATCAAACTGTCGCCTTCACAAAAACAAAACCCACTCGTCAGAAAATATCGCTCGTGTTTTGTTTTTTTAAAACCTCTTGTCTGAATAGATCTAGTCAGTGTTTTTATTTCACCATGACAACCGTAACACCTCTTGTCT
>NW_027112374.1:172971-178829 GCF_000696795.3 Halyomorpha halys | reverse complement strand
CACAGATCTAGCCAGTGTTTTTATTTCACCATGACAACCGTAACAAGCTATCCCGCTGGAAGGCTTAGTGGTACGGCGGGTAGGGGTTCAAAAGGAAACTATTAATAGCCCAACCGTGAATTAAGGAAATAGAAGAAATGAACTTTCGAATTTCGTTATTGTTGTATTTTAAATAATTGAACATAATGTAATGAAAACACTTGAAAGAAATATATACAAACATATAAACAAGAAAAATAGAACTTTAACAAACTATTAAAATAATTAAAATTACGGTTTTACAAAGGAAAAAAAGTCTTTTTATCACCGTGGGTGATTCATGTTCTGTTTGTGGTGCTCATGGAGGTAAGTTCAAAAGAGGGTGCGTCTGCCCGCCTTGTCCTCTTGGAAGATGAGCCATGTTTGGTTGTAGTCCGCTCCTTATTTTTTTTTTTTTTCCAGAGCATTCCATGGATGTTTTGTTTTCAATTTTTTTCTCAATATAATCTGGCTATAAAACAGGTAAATCGAGACAATTTTTATGTTGGTAAATCAATAGTTCCAAAATTCCGTGGCAGCTTTCCCATTTGTTTTTAGTTTCCACTCACCAAAAATCGCAAAACGTTTTGATAAGGGCATGAAACTCGTCGAAAAGTTGAAATATTGTATTGAAAATTTCATGATACTTCTTTCTTTCGCCCAGTAGGTGAGGAATCCCACATGTTGAAAACATCGGCGTTCGAATTTTCTGAAAAATATAAAAATAAAAAACTTGCAAGTATATGGAAACTTTTTTTTTAAATTTGGTTCAGGACAGCCTAAAAAATAATTTTACACCTAAATCTCAACAACGGTATCAGTTTTTTTTTAGAAAAGTCATTTTAAAGTTAGGAAAAAATAAAATTTCATGATATTTCTTTGAATTAAGATTTTATTTATTAAACTTTACCCTTTTTTACAATATTAAATGTATTAAACATTCCATGGCTCTTAGATTCCATGACTACCATGTTTTTTTCCATAAAGACGAGGCGCACACGGGAAGTGATTTGGTTACCTCAAAATGAATTAATTCCTAAAGTTTAACCTTTATATGGCCTCACAGGAAAATTTAAACAGTTTAATATATGAATACATCAGTAGTCTAAGTATTAATTTTAAAATGTATTGAAATTTGGAAGGAAATTAAAGAACTAATGAGGAAATGAATGCCTATTGGCCAGATAAAAATTTCTGAAATTTTCGAAATGGATTTCGAACTCACCAAAACAAGGTGCAATGAGTATTTCGACTGTATATTTAAATAAAATATTGCTTATAACTAAATATTCAAGAAAGCTTAAAAGACAGGATAATTTTGTAAATAATAAAGCTAGGGATTCAAAGTCAAAGGTGGTTCAAATTGAAAAGACACTTACGATTTCAAATTCAAGGAAATTAGATTAACAGTTCCTTAGCTAAATCGCTTATTTCTAGGTGTTTTTTCTTTGATTCGGATCTCTTGTTCGTGATAAAATGATCCAAAGTCTCCAGCTGCTTTTTGAACACGTCTCCGTTGGAAGATATACAAGACATTTTCTGGAAGTTTCTGATCCTGAAAGTCTTGTAATCCTTATTTCTGGTTTCTTCTGCCTCTCTCGACCATATTCCGACTGGGAGAATTTTAGCACCATGCAACAAAATCTTATGCACCGTGGATGACATGTAGAACCATGAATACTTTTAAATGGCCATCTCTGCTGTTTCTTTTGAGAAGAGCCGGAATTTTTCTGGGTCGATCATAGCATCCATTTTCCAAAGTTTTTTTTTGTAGGAAATGTGAAGTGAATCCCATACACTTGATTTTTATGATTAGTGTTATGTTCTTATAATATGATATGTCCGTATTTTGATTCTTTTTTTTTTTATAATTTTGACTGTCTCAAAATATTATTTTATGTTTATTACTATTTTATAATTATGTTTGTTTTTGAATTTTTTAAAATTAGTTTGCTCTTGTATAAAAATAAATATTTTGTATAATTTTGTTAGTAATGGTTAAATAAACCTAATCTAAATCTAAATTTTATATTTGAAAAAATACATTCAATAGCTCTAAATAAGAAATGAGAGGAAAAGTCTCACGCGCGTTCATCAACCTAGCGACCGATTACGGGTTTAGAACAAAATGTAAATTGGACAAATTTTATATTTGATACATAATATTTTCACTTTCTTGATACTGGGTATTATTATTTAAATAAAATAAATTTTATCCAATTTAATCACCCAAACAATTTATATTTCTTTATAAGCCCAAAGTTTCGACCATCCTGAAAGACAATCTTTATTACAAATTTACAATCAAATCAATTTTTTAAATTTTTTGCAGGCTATTCTTGCATAGGTCAATAATTTCAGTCACGATTACGCCATTTTGTCAATCATTCTTTTTTTTTTTTTTTTTTTTATATTAGATTTATTTATTGATAGATATTATAATCTGCCACTCAGTTAGCAATAGTGGGCAATAGGTAATAGTGATGAATGATCTCATACATACTTAAATAAATAAAATAAAAAAAAAAAAAAAAAAAATAATAAAAAAAAAACTCTCTTAAAATATATACACACAAAAGAATAGACAAGAAATTAACATAATCAAACTATCTGTATGAAAAATAAATAAATAAAATAACATAATAATAAAATAATATATACAATATTTACACAATCTACCTGATGATATCTGAGCCCACTCTATCCCCCACGTGTGAGGGGTAGAGCGAGCTCAAGAGATCCCAGCGCATCCCTCTCGCCGGATCACTAGTAAAATTCTTCATATTAACATTAAAACATTTACACTTATAATTACAAATTATAAACACATTAACATTAAAATAATTTGTCGCCTTTATCGCAATAATGTTTGTTTAAATATTGTTACCGGACTGGCCTAAACGTCGGACTTATAAACAAGTATCGATTATTTTGAAACTTATATTAGATAAAACCTATTTTATTTTAACAATGCTATATTTTATTTTTTTCTATAGTTTCTGTTCTGAAATTAGCAAGGATAAATTTCAAATCAAAGTAGGCTAGAAAGTGAAAATTGTGTGAGGTACCACTTTTGTTCCTCTGTAATTGTTTTATTATTATTGAATCCACTACTTTGATCATCATCAAACACCACACGTTTTCTTAACATAGGACTAGTTTTGTAATTAATAAAACGATAAATGATAATTGGTTCATGTATTTTGTTTCAGATTTGGAAAAGAAATTGGAAAACCTACGAAATTGAACCACAGGACAAGTTATTATTTTTGAAATCTTATTTATAACATATTATATGGTGCTATTTTAACTTTAAATTAGTTCACGTATTGTTATTATTATTATTATATATTTTTTAAAATTATATTATTTCAAATTCTTAAGACAAGGTAATTATTTATTAAATAAATCAAACATTCGTATCCATTTTTGTCTCAACACTTTATTTTTCACCAGTCCAACGTATCGGCCATTCTAGCCATCTTCAAGGACATCTTCAATACAATTTCTTCCTCACATTAATTTAAAATTTCTTTTGCAGGCAACTCTGCCCAGGTCATTTTCTTTATTATAAGTTAAAAGCCTATTTATTTAAAATTTAAAATCATTAACTTTTAATTTTCCTCTATAAGATTATCAACAATTAATACACCATAAAATAAACCATTTATTGTCAATTGTATTCAAGATGTCTTTGAAGATGGCTAGAATGGCCGAAACGTTGGATTGGTGAAAAATAAAGTGTTGAGACAGAAATGGATACGAATATTTGATTTATTTAATAAATTATATTTTTTGTTTAATAATACCAAATATTTCATAAAAATTTTTTGAAGTTAATAATCTTCCAATTCGAATGTAATTTATTTTATATTAACATATTGTAGCTCAACGTTTCGGGACCACTGTCCCATATTCATGTACTTTAATAACCTACAAACAACAATAATACACCATAATAAAAATCTTCACCCGTATGTATTATAATTCATACAGTTATATTCACCTCATAATTAGTCAAAATTTGAATTTCATATCTACATTGCATTACACTGTTCTCACTTTTTTACCATTAGTTATCAGTGCATTCTTTACTTATCTTTAGCACAACCATTACTCTATATTTCTTGCTACCTCTTTGGACCTTATTTCAGGTCAAGTGTGCTGATTGGTTTTATTGTTTTTATGTCCTGCTTTGTATTTTAAATTAAACTTAGTGATTTTTTCTAAACCCGTTTATTTCTTCTGATTTTTATGTTTATATTTTGATATGTTTTTTATTTATGATGTCAGCGTAATGTGTGTTTAAGTTTTTAATGTCAGTTTTGTAATTTACTATGTTTTGTATGCTTTGTTATATATAAAGCTTCCAAAAATCTTCTGCTTTTTGTGGTTTGTGGGTTTTCAAAGTTGAATTCGTGGTTCAATGTTATGCAGTGGTAGGCCAGAGCTGTGCAATTTATATTTTTAACGTTTCTACAATCAAATTATCCATCAGGACCTCAAAGTCCCCTATGTTGCCGATTTGGCAAGAACCAGATACCAATCCTTCCATAATAAACTTCCCAACCACCCAAACCAACTCGTTTCTAACCTGGCTTCTCCTTCACTACCTAATAATCCTCCTAGGCGTCTGAAAAGAAGATGGTCTCGAGATCTTCTCCTTTAGAAGTGTTTTTGGAGTTCTATCAATGGGTAGATTCTCCACATGTTTGTATCATGTCATAATATCACTTACAGCAAATTTACTTGATGTGTATATATGTATACAGTTGTAAATAACAATAAATAAATTATTTAAAGAAACAAAAAAAAAAACGTTTCTACAATTGGTTGTGTGTCGCTTGATTCTAGTTTCCAGTTTTTTATATGTCTCACCAACGTATACTTTTTCATAATTTTTCAATCTATCTTGCAAATTGCATTTAATTTTTCCATCTTATCAACTTTGTCTTTCATGTTGGACAGCTTATTCTATAGCTTATTATTATTGTATAGACCAGTTCTGATATTCATATGATCATATTCTGTCATTGTTCTTTATATTTTATTTGTTAGGCCTGGTATGCATTGAAGTCTAAAGAATATTTTATTATTGCTATTACTATTTGTTTCCTCTTGTCCTTTTTCTCTATTATCCTCCACTGTAATCTTTTTGTTTATTTCTTTGTATAATTCAGTGATTCTTTTTTGGCTCGAATAAATTACATTCAAATTGGAAGTTTATTAACCTAATCAAATTTTTATGAATTGACTTACCAGATTTCCTAAAGAGAAAATCCAGAATACCAAATATTTATTTTTATTGATTTTTTCACAGAGGAAATGAACCTGGAAAACTAAAGACTATTTTAAAGTCGGTACGTATCACCAATTTTATGTTTAAATGTTATTAACTTTTAACCCATTCTACACGAACTGTACAACTGTATGTGCGATGATCTTGAATTGCAATTCTCAATCAGTATGGAAGAAGGAGCCGTTAGAACAAGACTGGTTTAAAACAAAAAATATCTTAAAATTGCGTTTCCATTTTTGAGCTAGTTTGTTCACTGACTGTTTTTCGAAACTCGGTTATTTGGAATCAGGTGATCTCAATACGTGTATTTCCGCGAGTTACATATCATAAAAAATCAGTGAAGACTAAAATGACTTTATTCTAATATATTTACAAGAACTACATATTACTGTTACTCAGTCTTTATCTTCTAACTTATATCTTCTTAGCTATCTAGTCTAGAAAATATATATAAACACTTGGGAATAGGGGGTAGGAAAAAATAGTGAAATAGGAGAAGGGGTTTTGACCAATCGGATAATTTTAGGAGACTAGGTGGGGG
>NW_027112374.1:168179-171881 GCF_000696795.3 Halyomorpha halys | reverse complement strand
AAAAAATTCTCTATGACCTGTCAAATGACCTGTTGTGGTAGATATCGGTATACAACAAGGATTACTCAGAATAAACAAAACAAAAATATTTTTATAACTGTACATTAATTACTTAGAAAAAGTCATGAAGTCAAATGTGCAAACACAATAAAATTATACATGAATATTCAATGGAAAAGTTCAAAATGGGTCATTTGACCCGTTATGGTATGTTTAGTGTTAAATTTATAATATTGGTTCCTTAACTCGCGGACAAATCGAATTCGACGTCTCACAATATTTTTTTTTAAACATATTTATATTGCATAAATATAAAATGTACAATATTGTTTCGGGATAACTTATATAATATATAATACCTTATACAATATCATTTTTCTGATACTAATTACACTTTACGAATTTCTTTGGTAAAACAAAACAGAAGGGGGGAAGAGAGCCAAAACATTATTGAATTAAACCAAAAACCATAACATTGGATAAAATACAATACATATCATTTGGTTGCATGAAATACATATCATTGATCTATGTTTACATTAATATATGTTTATGAGGTGTAGATGGTTGGCCGTAGATTACTTCTTGGAGAAGATAGTCGGTTGGTGCGGTCAGCAAAGAAACAACATAAATAAACAAAAAAATATTTATTTATGTCCACGTTTCGACATGATTTTTAGGTCTTCATCAGGGAGTTATAGGCAGACATTTATGCTAAACTGAAGTTCAGCAGAAACCTCTGCCTATAACTCCCTGATGAAGACCTGGAAATCAGGTCGAAACGTCGACATAAATAAATATATTTTTGTTTATTTATGTTGTATTTTTGCTGAATGCACCCCCGACCATCTTCTGCAATTAACATATGTTTAGTTCTTCTGTATATATATACGAGTCGTAGTTTTACTGTTCCTAATTAGTCGTAGTTTTAAAGTTCCTATATCTCTGATTAGAGGGTTTAATGAGTTGGAGCAAGACTAGAAGAATGTATGTGTCAGTTTATACATGTAGTCCTGTACGGTGTCAATAATTAAGTCAGAGTGCATTTTAGATATTCTATTATAATATGGATAGTTATTAACGATTCTGAGGCATTGTTTAGAAATAATTGTATTTTTATTTATTTTTTTAATGGTTGGACGAGAAAAACTTCATATGGGGCAGGCATAAGTCATGATAAGTCTTAGTACCGCTTTTTATATTATCAATTTATTTCTATTAAATAATTTTGATTTTTCATTATAGTATGGATACATCTGATATAGAATTTTTCTTGCCTTTTGCAAATCGATGTAGTGTTTAAATAATAGTTTTCAGTCTAAAGTGACTCCTAAGTATATAACTGTTTTGGTAAAGAGGACAGCGTTATTATTTAATTTTATGGTCGATGGAAGTATAGGCTGTCGTTTTGTGAAAATGGTGGCTTCTTTTATCAAAATTTTAATTAATCTGGTTTTTTAAGGTGTTTAGATATTTTTTTTAAAGCATCCTTTAGCATATCAACAATAGTAACAATACAGCATAACGAGGTGTACCCCATATACAGAAACCCTCTGGAACACTAGCAACCCCCTTACTACATCTTCCATATATATAGGTATGTGAAAGTATTAACGAACAATCAATTCAAGAATATCTTGCTAAGCCTTCAAGCAAAACTTACCGATCTTTATTTTTAGGATAGCTAACTTGTTATCTTGCGGAATAAATCATATTTAGAAAATTCCAGAAAGGATGGGGCCGCATGAGTCCAAAGTCCACAAGAACGTTTAATTGCTCCCAGGTGTTTGTCTCACCCCACCTCTTTCATCTTTTTACTTTTGTACTTTTATCTTTTAACTTGCATCTTGCAAATGTTGATAACTAACAACAATATTTTATTTTTATTCAAACAAAATTAAATTTGTAAAGTCCAAATTCCTAAACTTCAGAGGTATATTTTACAACTCTTTGAGTAAAACTGTCGGGATTGTCTGGTCTTAGGCGGTTCTTCAGCTTGATATCCTCTTTACAGAAAGCCCACGACAAGGCGTATTCATTAATAGGTTAGAAAGGAAGGCCGTGCCAGGGGATGAGCCCTGGACACTGACTCAGGTAGAGGAGGTCTAGGTGAGAGAGTCTGAGGTAGAGTAACAGCTCTAGTTGCCGAGATAAAGCGGACGGACTACGATTGATGGAGAGAAGGAGAGGAGATAGGCCATCGTCTAAGGTGATCTCATGTAGAATGTACGCCACCAGTGCTATGACTAGACCTGGAAAAAGGCTTAATATAACTTTTTTTTTTTTTCCAAAACCCTTTCAAAATTTTAATGGCGTATTTATAAACTATAAACTTTCTCCTTTTTCTGTAGAACATCTACATTCTAAGGAGTCTTTTGGAGTGTATTATTTTTGTTGTCAGAATTTATAAAAGTGTATAATGTGTTGGGGCACATATTATTCCTGAAATTAATTAAACGGATCAGCCCGGTGGCAATTAAAGGGCTCATGTGATTGGTTATCACTGAAGGTTCTCGCTTTCAACTCTACTTGAGATAGTTCCGTTGACTCATTTTGCTCAATCTTTTTTTATTTTATAAATAACATTATTACACATTACATATTAACATATATACATTTGTACAAGATATCGTATTTTTATAATAATAACAATATATAGAATTGCTTAGCTTCTTAGACACTGTTGTGCTGAGCCCTATCGGGTTGCGGCGGCACTCGTTGCCTACTACAAAACGTTGTACAAGTTTCGAAGTTTGAAGTATGATCTCAAACCTCAAAACGATTTTGGATTTGAATTTTCAGGGGATAAGACATTGATTTTATGGATTTCATTCTGTTATCCAAAAAACACAAGTATAGGTTAAATTAAATTTAAAAACTGACTTTTACTGATTTTTTATTTCTGTTGGCTGTACAGACCATATAGATCTATAGATGGCCGCCCGAACCAGTCTTCTCCATGCCCACCTGTCTTAGGCTAATGCTTTCCAGTTCGCTGCATGTAGTTCTTTCGCATCTTTGTTAATTCTGTTTATCCATCTGGTATTTGGTTTTCCACGTGGTATCTTGCCTACAACAACACTAGTATTCATTGTTGTGTAGTCGAGTTCAGATGGATTGCTTCGAGCCACGTGCCCCCAACCCATCTTAACCTCCTTACCCTCATACCATGAAATATTAACTGACCAGTCTCTGCAAACAGTTCACTGTTAGTTCTGCTCTATGTGTTAAGGCTATGATCCCAGATCGCTCCTGTACTATTTAATGACTATGGTGATATGGAACATCGTGATATTTATCGCATTAATTTCATAAAATAATTTAAGATGCTAAAAACATAGTTATTTTACATACCTTTCTGATATTATGCATACTCTTGGCTAAAACAATTTAAATCCCATATAAAGAATAAAAAAACATTTTAAAATGATTATAGCTATATATTACTACACTCTATTTTCATTCTCCTAGCATAAAAACACATTAAATTGAAAATAATACATGCTTTAAATAAACTATGTAAGTAAATATACTTGGTATTGCTATGTACTAGTAGCAGATTTACTTGGGATGCCAGGATAATCGCTGAAGGCAATTATCTAAAAATAAATTAATTAATTGATTATAAATTGAGTCCTAAAAAACTATTATTATAATTGGATTCCTTTCCAAAGGCTGTTTGTGTGTTTACCAGTTTACCAA
>NW_027112374.1:162448-168129 GCF_000696795.3 Halyomorpha halys | reverse complement strand
ATAAAATGTTCTTACCATTGATTATATAGGATAATAAAGAGTGGTGCATTGGGATATATAACAGTATATAAACTATATAAACAACTAAGTATTTATTTACAATTTATTATTATGATTCAAATGATTCAGATAAAGGTTGCCACAAAATATAGATTATTACATGATTACTTATTAGTTAATTTATACTTATAGCTGCTGATGCCGTGGGATGTTCATCAGGGATGCCCAGGTCTCGTGGCCGTCGTCTGGTCGGAGCGCATCCTCTAAGGCTGCCTCCTCTTGAGGTGCTCCTCCATCTAGCCCTTCCTGTTGAGTGTCCCTGTTCTTCTCTTGTCGATTTCCTCTGTATTTTTCTCCCACTTCCCTTTTGGGGCGTTACCTTATTTTTAAATCTCTTCTCTGATTGGTTATCGATGTCCGAAGACTCCCGAGGCAGGCGTCCCCCTCCTCAGGGCCGAGGATGTGTAACAAAAAGTTTTACTTGTCCAGGAAGGGCCTGCAACTGGTTAATTTTATTCTGGTCCCTCGTCACAAGCTATCATTTTTGTTAGAACACTTAAATGTTAGCCAATCTAATTTTCTCAGGGGTCTCTGGTAATGTGACAAACTTAATACAAATGTTTTCCTATCCGAGGATGCTAAAAGCTTCCCAGAAGGATACCCTGACCAGGTATAGGGGCAGATGACGAAACACCTTAATAATACCCCGGATTGTCAATACATAGCATGCTCTAAACAGTCTCATGATAGTCAGAGAATCTTATAAAACCAGTTATATTCTAAATTTTAAATTGAAACACAAATAAGTTGGTGTAATCAATTTAATTGTGCCAACGTTTCGGCTAGAGTTTCTAACCTTCTTCAGGGCTAAGAACAGACAAGATAACAACCACAATAAGTATAGAAGATAAAAAATAAAATATAAACAGAATGACATAAAATGAATAATTTTACAGAATAGAATTAATGAAATGAAGTGATGAGAGAAGTGGGAAACAAAATGTATATATAGGTAATTGAAAAAGTGGGTAAACATAACATAATTAAGGAAATAAAATAATCATCTCCTCGTACGTCATCCACGGTCAACTATCTCTCATAATTATTATTTTTTTACAATCAAATTAGCTCGGAAAATTATAGGATGCCCAGAAAGCACGATCCTGAAAAGGAGAGACCAAAAGTAAAATAAATTTTTAAAACAAAATCTGGCCCGTGTTTAACAAATGAGCCGGGTGTGGGGGTTCCAAATTGAACTTACCAAAACTGCCAGCCAGTATTAAATAAAGAGTCAGGCTTTGGTTTTCAGGGTGATCCTAAAATTTTCAGAACTTAACTTCTTTATAAAAATAAAATTATATACTGTCTCAGGAGACTTTCTCCCTGACAATGGCAATAAGAACTAGATCCCGGCATTGCCTTAACTGAGATTTGGTATTACTAAGGCGACTTGGTCCCTGACAATCCTTAATGAGGAATTGCTCCCAGGCACTGCTTTAAAATTATATAATATAATATATTGGACAATACTAAATAAATGTAATTAGGATTTAGTTAAAAAAACAAAAAATATTCATTAAATAAGATAATACATATTGAGGAAAAGTAAAATAACTGTTGGAGGGGGAAGTTAGTTCGTTAGAATGAATATTGAAAGATGAAATTCCTGCGGTGAGGGAGGTTGATGAGAGGATATGGGATGGGTAACTTGATGTGAGCTGTGGTCCTGACTTCATGCAGGGATCTTCCAGTGCCACGATCTATTCCTTTCCTCTTACCTTCATTGTCAATCCTCGGTGACTGGTAACTGTGTGGGACCAGGCCAGAGCTTCCTGAAGAAGGCTCAGGTTTTATCCTGCTAGGAATTAGACCCCCTACTTTTTACCATAGATGGCACTGAGGAGTCCGGATCCTTGGGTCTTTCATCCAATTAGAGTGACCCTCCCCCCCTCTCCTACTTCCCTCAAAACCGAGAGACAGGCATTTGGACTGAGCACCTACTGGGCATGATCCTACCAGAGTATCAGATTTTTTTCGTTTCTTAATTTATTCATGCGGTTAGGGTCATTATTTATTCTACGACAATATATGTTACATGTTGTGATATTGAGGAAAAACAAAAAAAAAATGGATTTTACCCATACGCATAAAGCAGAAATTTTTTGTTGATCAGTATTAACGAAAAGGCGGACATTCTGGCGTAAAACTCTGCCGTACACCAGCCCATAATTCGTAATGTGACAACTCTGGGGTACACCTACTCATAATACGTAATTTAACAACTCTGGCGTACACCTGCTCATAATACGAGTTAAGGAACCGGTATTATAAATTTAAACAATTCCCCCTTGCCCAACTGAACCTATGTCACTTTAGACGTATGGTTCCATATGTTCACATTTCCTAACAATTTTATAGAAAAGAAACCAATAAAAACGACTATGTTCCCAGAAGGCCCTTCAGACCCTTCTAACAGCCCTTTCAAGCCCTTAGTATCCTATATCAATAGCAAGGGCTGACACTTAGGCAGGTACATGCTGTCATCTCACAATGGACTTGCATCAGTCAAACTATTTTATGGTTAACATACGTAAGTCAGTACACACAAGTCTTAGGTCATGGTCTCTTTCTTGGAATTCCGGCCACTCAACTTATCGCCACGCCTTTTTTCCCCTTCCAGATATTTCCTAAATTATCTGATAGGTCCAAACCCCTTCTCCTATTTCACTATTCCTCCTACCCCCTCTTCTCAAGTGTTCATATATATTTCCTAGACTAGATAGCTTAGTAAGAAGTTAGTAGAAGAGAGACACTCTGTAACAGTGTAGTTCTTGTTAATATGTTAGAATAAAGTCATTTTAGTCTTCACTGATTTTTTATGATATGTAACTTATGTAATATAACAACTTTGGCGTAGACCTGCTCATAATACGTAATGTAACAACTCTGTTGTTCACCAGCCCATAATACATAATGTGACAACTGTGGTGTACTCCTGCCCGTAATACGTAATTTCAGTTTCATACCTAATTTTTTAGCTAGGCTGTTCACAGACACACTCACCATTTTGCGGGACTTTATAATTTTCAATCAGGGGACCTCAAAACTTTTCGTCGAAAAGCCATATCCAAAAATTTTTAACTATAACATCCCCCTTACTATATATTCCTTAGATACTCGTTGGTAGGTGAGAGTAAAAATACATTAATATTATGTTGAATAACTTTATTTAGTAGCTATTACCTGACTTACAATGTCTTTATGAGAGGTATTCTTTCGAAAGTTGCGGTACGCCGACAAGAAGGACTCGATCATGCTTACGTTGAGTATCTTCAGTGCCATCGTAATCGGATTCATTAATCCATTCAACATTTACTTCTTCTTTACACCTATCATGGCTACAGTCATCAAAGCAGAGACACAAGGAAATGTGAGTATAATTTTCTTTAAGAAATAAAATAATTATAGTTAGTTTTTCACTAGAAAAAAAAAATAATAATAAATAACTGAAATAATATTTTTCGACAAATTTCAGCCATATAACGTCACGTTGACTGAAGAGATTCCTAGATTCATAAAGTACAGTTATGGCTATTTGATAAATGGAGGGGTCGCCTTTATTTTTTGTATTATCCAGGTAAAAACTCACTAATCTTGTACATTTTTTTTCATACTCTCTTCATTCATTTAAACATACAATATAAATACATATATCCTGGCGAATACATTTTTATCCTAGTATTACCCGAAGTCATTTTAAGGAATTAAGAATAGTCCGCTATGGTGGGGTTAACCTTTGGTACATAGCACCGTTTTGTTCCCGTCGGAGGGAGGGACCGCTTTGCTGGTTATATTTATTAATTCAGTTAGATCCAGACTGTAGGGACCTTCCCTATGAGGTGCACGTTGAGCAATGGAACCATGACTTGCCACCTCCCAGGTTTTGGTGGAGGGGATCTCACGTAAGAATGGATGGCCTTTAGCCCATCAAAAGATTTAGTGTAGCGTCGATCTATGAATTCCAGGACAAAGGGCAGTTTGTGGTAAGGTGCCTTGGAAGATTCGCCGAAGAACGGATTTCTGAGAGCTCTATAGTTGCTTCAACTTTGTTTTATACTGGTGGCGCCGTAGAGGTGCACCATATAGTACAAGAGCCGGGAAGAAAAAAAGGCAGTTATCTCACCCCAATTTTTTATTACTTTAATGAAAACTACCTATAATTACTAGTCAAAATTGATGAGTCTGCCAAGTATAGGTAGGGGAGATAAAAAACGGCGGCTGTTTCAAAGCAATAAAAAAACATTCATTCTTCATTCGGAGCTCTATATCTTAAAAACTACCAACAACACTAGAAAACCTAAGTGCACATTATTTAAAGAAGAGTAAATTTGCTGAAATATTAGCCCTAAAAGAGCTATTTACGCCCAATAGTTCTCGAGATATAGCTTTTTAAAAAGAAAAATTTCTTAAAAATCTATTGAAAGATTAGTAGTTAGTTAATTTATTTTGAGAAATCTATATCATAGGAACTATGTGACGTACAAATGTCTGAATTAAAGTTAATTTAATGGACTATAAAGAAGTTTATAACCTTTACCTTCGTAGGAATAGTAGTTTTCATGATATTTGCTAAAATAAATTGATTTATAGTTGTTCCGACAAAAGGTTTGATTTATGAAAAACTTCATTTTAGAAACCATTGGACGTATAGATGTATGCCAGCGCTCAAATCAAAGATAGTTAAACTTACTATAAAATATTTTATACCTTTTATCTTTGTAGGAGCAGTAGTTGGTAATTTTAGTAATATTTACCGAAATAAATTCACAAAATGATATTTTTCCCGTTTTTTTTAAGGAAAAATAATGGTATTACAAAAACTACATCTTGGTAATTACAGAACTTAATGAACTGTATTAAATCACAAATCGAAGCTAGTTAAATGCATTATTAAGTAGTTCAGAATGATATTTCAGCCACTTGTATACCTTAGAAGTTTTGGGCAACAAACCAACAAATATACCGCGGTCATTTTGAAAAAACTGCGATATTTGGGCTACGGATCCTAAAGCAGTGGTAAATAGCTTACCATTTTATTCTTCAAAAAAATTATATAAGAATCCGTCAACAGAAATTAATTTACAAGCTATTTTATGTGAACAAAAGACAGGATCAGAAAAAGAATATTCCTGAAAATTAATTTCAATTGAAATATTGCATGAGAATAATTTAACCTTATAAATGTTTATTAATTTAGCCTAACATTAAGCAAATAAATAATTCAGCTAGTGTGTTTAAAATATGTTATTGTGTATTCTAATCGTGTACAGTAACTCTGTCTTTCTTTTATGCTTTTAATTCTGTTATGTAAACAGAACTATTTATTATCTTTGTATAATTCAATGCCATAATTACAAAAGTATATCCATTATGTATCTATACATATGGGGGGGGGGTATTTTTTTAAAAATAAAAATATCTTTACCCCCAACATATTTCCTTATAATCCGCTCCTACCTCTCTGATAGAACCTTTAAAGTAAATCATAACCTAGCCTACTCAACTCCATTTTCACAGTCCGCCGGTGTTCCTCAAGGTAGTATCTTAGGTCCCATTCTTTATACGGTTTATACAGCTGACATCCCAACCCACCCTAACACATTGCTAACAACATACGCTGA
>NW_027112374.1:153497-161738 GCF_000696795.3 Halyomorpha halys | reverse complement strand
TTTAAATTAATGTTTGAAGTACCACCAATGGGTGGTTCCTTCCCAAGATTTTCAAGTGTATATGAAACATACTACATATTTCCTTATTGTATTATTTTGTACAGTTGTAAATTACAATAAATAAATAATTAATAATAATAAAAAAATATGTTTGTACAGCGTTCAAGCGTAAGTCACCCTCCAATAAGCCTTGTGGGTCACTCTCATTCTTGGTCAGTGAGTCCATAAACTTTATAAATTTTTTAAAGAAACAAATGAAGTCATCAAAACCACTTCTTGCTTTCCAAAATTTTATTAGTAATATGTTTTCCGTGAAATTTGAGGTTTCAATTAAAAAAATTAAACTTCAATTAAACACTTTTATTGTTTGACACACAGCATAGGTTCCTAACCTAGCGCCCTGGGGCCAAAGCCCCCACCCGCACGGTCGCCACTTCAGAACAAGAGCCCAAGAGGGAAAAAAAATCAGCTATCTCTCCCCAATTTTTGATTACTTTAATGAAAACTATGTATAATTACTAGTCAAAACTGATAATATAGCCAAGTATAGGTAGGGGGAATAAAAAATGGCGGCTGTTTGAAAGTGATAAATTTAAAAATTTAATTTTTCATTTGGAGCTCTATATCTTAAAAAGTAGAAGGGTAAATTTGATAAAATATGAGCCCTAAAAGAGTTATTTACGTTAAATAATGGTCGAGATATAGCATTTTAAAAAGCAACATTTCATAAAAATGTTGTATGGGACCTACTGAAAGATCAGTAGTTAGTGAATTTATTTTGAAAAATCTATATCTCAAAAACCACTTGACGTACAGATGTCTATTAGCACTCCAATTAACGCTAGTTTAATGAGCTATAAAGTAGTTTATAATGGTTATCTTCGTAGGAGTAATAGTTTTCATGAAATTTGCTAATATAAATTGATTTATAGTTGTTTGGGGAAATTTTTGATTTGCCAAATTTATATTCATATGTGAATATCATAAAAACTAATACCCCTACGAAGATAAGTATCAAAAACTACTTTATAGTAAGCCAAATTTCCTTTATTTTGAGTGTTAGCAGACATATGTGCGTCTTATGGATCAAGAGATATATTTTTTCAAAATCCAACATTTTATACAAACAACTAGAAATCAACATTTATTGAGTTTATTTTGTCAAATATCATAAAAACTATTAGTCCTACAAAGAAAAACATTCAGTAAATTTAACTAGCTTTAAATTGAGCGCTGGCAGACATCTCTACGTTCTATGGTTTCTGAAATGAAATTTTTCATAAATCAAATTTATTGTCCGAACAACTATAAATCAATTTATTTTAGCAAATATCATGAAAACTACTATTGCTTCGAAGGTAAAGGTCATAAACCTCTGTGTAGTCCATTATACTAGCTTTAATTTGAGTGCTAATAGACATCTGTATGTCACAAAGTTCCTGAGATATAAATTTCTCAAAATGAATTAACTAACTACTAATCTTTCAGTAGATTTTTAAGAAATTTTGGTTTTTAAAAAGCTATAACTCGAAAACCATTGGACGTAAATAGCTCTTTTATTGCTGATATTTCAGAAATTTACTCTTCTTTAAATAATGTTCTTTTAGGTTTTCTAGTGTTATTGGTACTTTTTAAGATAAAGAGCTCCGAATGAAAAATTAGTTTTTTTATCGCTTTGAAACAGCCGCCGTTTTTTATTCCCCCTAACTATACTTGGCAGACTCATCAATTTGGACTAGTAATTATATATTATATAATTATATGTATTATAATTACATAGTTTTCATTAAAGTAATCAAAAATTGGGGTGAGATAACTGCCTCTCTTCTCCTCTTGGGCTCTTGTACTATTACTTTAAAGAACTTCTAGACCAACATGTAGGCAGTGTAACGTACCGATAACCGTTAAACACATACTGACAGACTGCAGGCATTAGATAGACACAGGATCACCATATCATTTAGCAACTTTATTGAACGATAATAACCCTCACATTCCGGTAATATTTGATTACCTCAAGATAACAAATGTGTATAATCCAATATATAACAAAGTTTATTTTTAAAATTAATTAATGTCACTGTTAATTTTTTTTTTCATTTTATTCATAAATATTTTCATAATATTATTTTTTTTCTTCTATGCCCAGGGGTGCGTGGGGATGAAGTCATGATTAAAAAGGGGTTGAACGTAGCCTCATTTTATCCATTAGTAATGTGCTTGTACTCAGTCGAGTCTCCGACTGTTTGTGTGTCTCTACCACCTTTATGCCCGTCCTGTCGGTGTCAGTGCCCTAAATAGTGGGTTCGTACAGCACTGAAGGCTGTCAAAAAAATTTATGTGTCTCCTCGATATAAATTCTGTCACCAACGGTAGTTCGAATGTCGTATGTACTTGCTCCGTCTTTGGTCTTTAAAGTGAAGAAGAAGAAGAAGAACGCTATAGGATAATTTAAAAACATACCCTGATTGAAATTAACAAGTTTAAAAATATTTCAATTAGCGAAAAGTCCTAATTTTCTGAGAGTAATTTTTCAACTTCTTCAAGGCACTATTTGCCTAAAATACTAACTTTTCATTGATTATCAATTATTTTTTTTCAGATTATGACTTCTGAAATAGCTTCCCGAAACATCATGGCCAAAATTAAAACCGCTTACTTAACAAAGATGCTGTTCATAGAGGTTGGCTGGTATGACGAATCGCAAGATCAGTTTGTCACGACTGTATCACAGTAAGTCTTTATGATTAAATTATGCAACTGTTCATAACAAATACACGTATTATGCAGGATCTGAAAACTAATGCTAACAATTATTAAATTATTATATTTATTTCTTTAAGAATAATCTTAACTCGGAAGAGATGAAGCCCCGAGCATTTTGCTCATATTGGGAAATAAACATCTATAATTATATTATTTCAAATTTTTTTTAGACAAGGTAATTATTTATTAAATAAATCACAAATTAGTATCCAATTCTGTATATTTTTTTACTTTTTTTTTTCATTAGTCCAACGTTTCGGCCTTTCTAGCCATCTTCAAGGACATCTTCAATACAAAACTCCTGCTCACATTAATTTAAAATTTCTATTGCAGGCTATTCTGCCCAGGTCATTTTCTTCATTCTAAGTTCAAAACCTATTTATTTAAAATTTAACATTTATTTTTCTCAATAAGATTATCAACAGTATAAAATACACTGGCTACCAAATCATACAGGAGACAGATGGTTTCAGTTTATCGCAGAGTTTGTTTAAGGACAGTTAGCGCATAGGACTCAGAGGTTGATACTCGATGTGGGCAAGTGGTATGGTCGCCAGCATGGTGATGTGGATTTTTACATAAGCCAATTGTTGACCGGACATGGATGCTTTAGAGCCTATCAGTACCGCTTCAAAATGGACAACACCGCAGAATGCCCTGGATGTCAGACTGTCGAGGAAACCGCGGAGCACGTGTTTTTCACTTGCATTCGCTTTGGAGCAGAAAGAAGTGAATTGGAGAGAGTGTGTGGAGGACGCATCACACCAGAGAACGTGATGAGCTATATGCTACTATCAGACCTGGATTGGAACGCAGTGAAGAGATTCACCACAGCAGTCCTCAAGAGGTTGAGAGAGGAAGAGAGGGCTAGAAGACGTAACTAGCATGGAAACGTAAAAACCATGCAAAGAAAGTGAGGCGGCACTCAGCCATTTCCCTCCATGAAGTAATGCCTAGCGGCGGTCCAGTGGAGAGGAATGAACAGGTGTAGGGCGGTGGTTTTAGTGGGTAAAAATCCTACACACGGATAGGTACGGGCCTATCCGTGTCTTTTGAAGAATTCCACCGACCCTCGTAAAAAAACACTATATAAACCAATATATTCACATTTATTTTCATTATATAAGTTCATTTTTATTTTATTTCCTTAATTATGTTATTTTACTTACTTATTCAATTATCTATGTATGAATTTTATTTTCCACTTCTCACATCACTTTATTTTATTAATTCCATTCTGTACAATCATTTACTTTATGTCATCCTATTGATAATTTCTTTTTTATTTTCTGTATTCATCTTGTTCTGTTCTTAGCCCTGATGAAGGCTAGAAATTCTGGCCGAAACATTGGCACAATTAAATAAGTTACTTTAACTTATTTTTGTTTTATTTTGCCTGCACCCCCCAACCATCTTCTCCTCATATAAAATATGGTAATTCAAATTAGATTCATGTCAAATTGTTTCAATAGCTTCAATCAAAATTGACTTATATTATACAAAGTCGATCTAATAGGAAATAGAAACAATGATAAATATAATTAAATAAATTGTGTAAATAGATATTTATAATCTAGAAAGTGTTAAAATATTTTAAATTATTATTCATTTATTACAGGGACTTACAGAAAATGATGATCTTATTTGACAGTAAAATGACAAATGTAATAGAAATATTATCATTTTTCTTTTTTGGTTGCATAGCTGGCTTTGCTGTTTCTTGGAAGGTTGCACTTTTGACTCTTGGAATGATGTTGTTTGTTATGATAGTCATATATTTTATACTACAAGTAAGTATCATTAATGTTTATGCCTTAAATCTGGACTTTTGTTAACATATAACTTATAATGTCATATAAAAGAATCATTTAACATGATATATTACACATTGTATAAAATCATTAGTCATTGTAAACCTTATATTGAAATGAAAATAAATAACATAAAAATCTTGTCTTGGGAAACAAAAAAATGGAGTGAGCAAACCATCTGGTAAGAAAAGGAATAACTAAACAAAAAGATGTTATCAATAAACAGTGGGAACTTAAATATAAGAAAAACTATCAGGTAATTAGTCGAAAAATAAAACATTCCAAACTATTTAGAATAAAACTAGATTGCTATAAGTGGACCTATAAGGATCAGAAAGTTAGGAAGGGAAGAAATTATGCAATGCCAACATTGAATTGCACACTGCCAGTTTATGGATAGGTATCTTCTAAAAGTATGAATATTTGAAAACTTAGACTATAGTGGAGTAATTTAATTTTAATTTCCTATAAATATTTTCAAATAAGAAAAATGGATTATTTTTAAAAGCAGCTCTAGAAAATTTTTTTTAGTAGTGACTTAAATTGTAAAATTCAAACTTTGGCAATTAAAAATATTTAAAAATGTCAGCAACATATTACTTATTACAATAATATTGATAAAAGGCTATTAGTCAAATAAATACCCTACAAAAAATAGCAGAAAAAGCAGGCCTACCAATATCATATGAAAAAACTGAGCTCTTGACTACTGAAGTAAATTTCAAGAAAAAAATAGTAAACACTGAATATGAAAAAATAAAAGTGACCAGAAAATGTAAGTAATTGGGAGAAATAATTTGTCACAACAGTTCTGAGAAAGAGAGCATCCGAGAGAAAACCACCAAATTAGAAAATTTAAGTTTTCAAACAGCTAAAATTTACAATAAGAAGAACCTCTCCTCCAATGCAAAGTTAAGGCATTACAACGTTGTGATAAGGCCTGTAATTTTAGATGGGGTGGAGACCACATGATTACCCAACTTGGAAAAACTGCTAAAAATAGAGAGGTGGGTCTTAAGAAAAATCTATGGGTCCAGGAAAACACAAGAAGGTTACAGGCTAAGATCTAATGAAGAGATCTACAGAAAAATCAAAGACCTGAAAACCGAGATGAGAACCAGAAGGCTGATGTTCTATGGGCACATGAAGAGGATGGAGGAGGAAAGATTGAAAAAGAAGATCTTTAAAAAAAATGTTTGCTACAAAAACATGGGAGGATACACGAGGCAAATGAGAGAGGAACTAAAGAGACTTAAAATTTCAGATACCGACTGTCTAGGTAGAGATATGTATAGGAAAACATTGAAAAATCTCACCGATATTAGAAGAGGGGAAAAAGGGGTCCAAAGAAAGGAAGTCCAGGATTATGAAATTGTGATAGCAAGAAAGAAAGTCAAGACTCCCAAAGAAGTCTAACCATTGGTATTGATGTATTCTTTGTGGCCGATACATGATAAAAAAATATTGATAAACATATCACCAGACCAAGAAAATTGGCTTCATAATTTATAAAAATAGGCATTTATGAAAAATAGGAAAAAAAATTAGGAAGATATAATTAAATGTTCTGTGATTACTGAATCACTTTACCTATGTGTTTCTCTATTTACTTCACTTTTAAACAAAAATATTTCACATAACAATGTTTAAATATTAGAAGATTGCTGATTGACCGTGTATATTAATGAATGGAATATGGTTCGGGTGCGATCAAATAAAACTCAAATAGTAATAAATATTTTAATTGAGCCAACATTTCGCCCCACGTTGCAGGGCTTCATCAGGGCTAAAAAAGATACAAACACTTGACATAGTTACAAAAAAAAAAAGTATGTAGAAAATAACAGGGATATACAATGAACATAAAATTTATTTTGTAACTATGTCAAGTGTTTGTATCTTTTTTAGCCCTGACAAAGCCCTGCAACGTGGGGCGAAACGTTGGCTCAATTAAAATAGTTATTACTATTTGAGTTTTATTTGACCGCACCCGAACCATATTTCATTCAACAATATTTAAAATTTCAAAGAAAATTCTTATAGTATAAAAATCACTATTTTTCAGAAATCAAAAGTGCAGGAAAAATCACGGCAACAGTTTAACAGAAAATCTACAAAAATAGCTTCTGAAGTACTTGGAAATACCCATACTGTTGCTGCATATGGTGGAGGATATAAAGAACTTGAAAGGTATTATTCAATAAAGTATAAATATATGCAGTAGCATTGTACAGGTTTTTATTCTTCATTAAAGAAAAATCAAAAGCTTGCATCAACATTTTATTTTTTATCTGACTGTTGAAACGATGCTTCATAACTTAAAACTATCTAAAGACATTTAATCCATATGTTTACCTTCTTTTAGGTATAAGAATACTTTAAAGATGGTCAACAAGTATGGATTAAAACATACTGTAGTGATTTCTGTGGGGAAAGCATTCAACTATTTCCAATTATGCTTGTGCTATCTGGTTGCCTACTACTTTTCTGCAAGGTTGTATCTCTTAAGTGATTTTGAGCCTAGCTACATTGCAGTTGTAAGTAAAATTATAGTAAAACTTTCATATTCGTTTTTTATTATTATTGCATTAAGTTACTATTAACATTGAAATAAAGTTTACAACAGTTCAGATTTAGAACATTAATTTATTTTAATTAGAATCATTTCAATGTATCACTTCAAATTGAAAATAATTTAAATCAATGTCCAATATTTTAATGTATTGTAATATGCTCTTTTTGAATAAATAGTATATTTTGATGTATAAAGGGTTTTTAATATTTTTCTATTTTATGTATCATTTTAATATTGTTCATTTGTTTTGTTGAACCAAAAAGCAACCTAACCAATTTTCGTCTATAATAAATTCGTGATTCAAAACAAAACCAAGATTCAAAAGTCCGTTGAATCAAGGCCATGTTGAGCAGATTCAAATATTATAAAAACTATTTTAACTCTTTCCATCATAATTGAAAATACAGTAAATTTAAGAAAAAATAGAAGTCAAGAAATAGTGCTAAAGAATAATATTCAGAAAGTAAATCATTTGCGAAAATCTATAACTGTTGTTCGACAATCTATGTTTACATGGAACATCGAGGCAGGTTTTGGTTTTTGGCACTCACTCGTTGTTTGGGCGAGATTGTGAAAAGATGTTTCCAGGATGAGGAGGTCCACATCAATTTCTGTCCAGTAAGGGTGGACATCTTGAAAAAATAGGACAACCAAGAGTCACCCAAGAAGAAAAAGGGACTCTGAGTTTGGATTGCCTGGTGAGAGGACGTCCGTCGGCTGAAAGCGGGAAAGATTGGAAGCCATTGTTGTGAGAGAGACATAGCTTTTTGGAAAGACTAGAAGCCATTTTTGACGGTAGGACATAGCGTTATAGAAAAGAAGATACCAAGAATCATCAAAAGAAGATTGTGAAATTGGTTTGTTTTGTTATACCTAAATTTAAATACATGTGTAAAAATTGATATTAATTTAATTAAGTGTTAATAAGAAAAGTGTCTGTTTCTGATTGCCTAGAAAACCCCCCTGAGATTAAGAGTCTATTATATTATAAAATTCTATTATCTATTTATATTAAAGTTTTTAATTTAAACCCAAGCTATCTTTAAGATATGAGAATTTAAGTTAAAAATATAAAATTTCAATTTGTTT
>NW_027112374.1:128221-152472 GCF_000696795.3 Halyomorpha halys | reverse complement strand
ATGAATACTACCTTGGTGCTGCTAGGGTTAATAATAATAATTTTCTTCTTTGGTTTTACAACCGGGGGAGAGAGGGGGTAATATAATATATGTTCAAGCTTTACATTTAAGTGCTAATGGATTGATTTTTTTTTTTAGATTTTAACTGCACAAATTAATGCTATATACCATTCCATATACTTGCTAAGTGCTATTTCTGATCTCTATATGGCAACAGATTCAGCATACAGGATAATCAGATTCCTTGATAAAGAGTCTAGCTATAGCAAATCTATTGAACAAGGCATTGAGCCTGACATATTTAAGGCTGACATCTCCTTCAAAAATGTTAATTTCTCCTATCCAACAAACTTACAAACAAAGGTATATGTTCAACTTCAGTTGTAACTCTTAGGATTATTTATTTTAATTCAGTTAAGGAAATTTATATACCCACATTTCAAAATATAGGTCCTCCATGGTCTGACATTGGACATTGTGTTTGGTAAAGTCACAGCAGTTGTAGGAACTAGTGGTGCAGGAAAAAGTACAATCGTAAACCTAATCACACGCCTTCATGATGTCACTGCCGGGCAGGTCTGATTTTAAAAACATTTGGTACAAAAATCTAAAAGTAAAAATGAATTTTTCAAAACAATTAATTGTTACTTATTGGTTAGATCCTTATTGGAGGAGTGGATATAAAGAAACTTAATATCAGTTGGCTGAGGAATCAAATTGGTGTGGTCGGACAGGAACCTACGCTCTTTGATATTTCAATAGAAGAGAACATCAGATATGGAAAAACCGATGCAACATTAGACGAAATAATAGAAGCCGCAAAGCTTTCTTATGCTCACAATTTTATCAAGAAGTTACCTTTAGTAAGTTTTATGCTAATATCATCCAATAAAAATACAGAGAATTATTTTTTAATTCTTATAGGTCGACAAAAGCTGAAATGTGATGGTAAAAAAAAAAAATTAAATTCATAAAAAAGCCATTGGCTGTGTTAAGAAGTAGTGAAGATGCACAAATTGTGATTTCCTATATGAAATTATGAGGTTTAAAGTACATGAATATGGAACAGTGGTCCCGAAACGTTGTACCATGTCATGATATTTTAATAAAAATTTCATTAAACTGGAAGAAATTAATCTCAACAATTTTTTTTATGAATTGACTCACCAGATTTCCTATAGAGATAATCCACAAACAAAAATTATGTATATATAATATTTGTGTGCTTAGGGCTACAATTCAATTGTTGGAGAAAGGGGTATAAAACTGTCAGTAGGTCAGAAACAAAGGATTGCAATTGCAAGGGCAATCGTTAGAAAGAATAAACTGCTCCTTCTTGATGAAGCCACTTCTGCGCTAGATGTTCATTCAGAAGGAATTGTACAAGAAGCCCTCGATAATGCAATGCATGACAGGACAACCTTGATCATAGCTCATAGAATGTCAACTGTGAGGAAAGCTGATGTTATATATACTATGAAAGTAAGTGATTCCTTCAGTTCTTTTAATTTTTATGTTATAAGTAAATATTAATAATCAAATTTCATTTAGGAAGGGCACGTCATGGAAAAAGGCTCACACAGTGAACTGATGAAATTAAAAGGATATTATTACTCTTTAACTAAGATACAAGAACTTGAAGAAAAGGACAAAGATATTACATTAAAGTAAGATAACATATTTAAATCATCTTTAAATGGAAATTATGATGTCTGGTTCTCGTCCTTTTGGAATTTATTGTCTATTATTAGGGATAGAAATAGACTTCTTTGCTAACTTCCTTAAGATTTCAACTATTTTTTTCTCTCCAAAAACCCTAATCTACTGACCAATGTAAAATTTATTTATAGACAATCTGATATTTTGAACTTCATAGATATACCATAAACAATAATTTATGATTGGAGAAGTTTGTCGGGGGGTGTGGTCAGCAAAGAACAACATAAATAAACAAAACCATATTTATTTATTTTATGCCGACGTTTCGACCTGAGTTTCAGGTCTTCATCAGGGGTTATGGCGTAGAAGGTAGGCCTGCAACTGATGCAAGCCTACATAAGGCATACTAAGCAGTTGCAGGCCTACTTTCTACGCCATAACCCCTGATGAAGACCTGAAATTCAGGTCGAAACGTCGGCATAAAATAAATAAATATGGTTTTGTTTATTTATGTTTTTCTTTGCTGACGGCACCCCCCGACAAACTTCTCCAATCATTAATCTATGGTCAACTATCTACACCTCAATAATTTATGATCATTGTTTTTATTTAATTATATTCATTGTTCTTAGAGGACTTGGTCCTTGAATAAAGATTTTGTTTCTTTAAATTTTATTCCATATTTTTGTTTTGTTTTTCCCAAATATATAACAAGTTGTGATAAAATAAAAAATACTTAAAATTATTACACAATGATTTATTGTCATCATTAAGTATACAATATTATAATTTAACAAAGAAAGGGTTTGTCAAATTAATTTATTTTTAGGAGAAGTTGGAATTGCGGTAACAAAAAACATACAGTAAACTTATTCAGTGCATACATTACTTATTGTGATGATCATCATGCAGTTTTTGTTTTCTTCACAAAAACGCCTTGAAGACCACGCACATATCATAATTCTAATGCTTCCTCTTCTCCCATATGTCCCTCATGAGCTCTGCGTGTTTACATTTTCTCTCCTCAGACCGTGCAAGACACTTTCTGGAGGGATTTTTTCCCATAAGAACCTTCACTCCTTTGAGCATCCTTCTGTAATCATCTCTGTCTAAAAAATCCTAGTCCGTCAGCCCCACTTGTTCCATATCATCTCTGTCTTGCTTGAAATATCCTGTTGAATTTTTTTGACAGTGATTTGTTGAAAAATTCTATGGTTTAGCCTTTTAGGTTTCATCCTAATTATATGTTCATAAAACCTCAGCCTTCTGACCCTAACTTCAATCTCTAGGTCTGTTGTTTTCTTATAGATTTCTTCATTCAACCTCAACCTGTATCCTCTAGGTGTTCTCTTAGGTCCGTAGATCCTTCTGAGAATTCTTTTTTCTACTTTCAGAAGCCCCTCTAGGCTGGGAAGACACGAGGTTTCCGTTCCATAGAGTACCACTGGCTTGATGACTGTGTTATAACCTTATATCTTAGCTTTAATAGATATGCTCTTCTTCTTTCAAAAATTACTGGTGGCAAAGTTTAATTTCTCTATTTTGGCGACTCTTCCCTTAAACCCTGCTTTGTCTGACCCATTGCTGGATATTATTTCTCCCAGGTTCTTAAATCTCCGAGTCATTTTAATTGTTCCGTATATGGTTTTAACCGTGTTCTTCTTAAAACCCACGTCCGTGGTGTTCAGTTCCGTCTTCTTAAAAGATATTTGTAAGCCCGTTTTCAACGCTATTCCCGAGAGGGTGTTTATTTGGGCAATCGCCTCTTTTTCTGTTTCCGCTAAAAGGGCAAGGTCATCTAAGTATGTGAGGCATTTGATTTTGATGTTATTGTTCTTAGTCCCTAGGGTTGCACCTGAATAGCTGATTTTCCATAATATCATCAGCAGTATCATGCAGTTTAGTTTATAAAGGGAGTTCGAAAATAATATGGATAATAATATGTTGTTAATGTTTTAATAAAATTAAAATTTGGGCATAGGCTATTGATAAGTTTTCCAATATTATATGCTACTTCTAACTGTTATTTCATTGGCAAAACTAAATGTAATTTTAACTTTCATCTAACTGTTAATCCATTATTACATTGGTAAAACCAGAAACCTTCTTTAACATCTCATCACCAAACCTGAAAATTGTTGGTACAAATATTATATAAAATTTTAATTTTTTTTTTTTTTTGAATCATATTTTTATTGGATTCAATATTTTCATGTAGAGATTATCATATGAATCTAAATGAGATCACTTTGAAAAAAAGTTATAATTGCATTTATGCAAGAATGAAAGTTTTTTTAGTGAGAAGTAAACGATGAAACTTTAGGATGGACACTACATATTTTGTTTGTATTTTGTAAATGTTAAGTAAATATTTTGATTTTATGATTGTTATTTCCCCTATACAGCCACAGAAATATTTCTCAGGAGAAATTGATTGAAGAAAGAACATCATCTGTCGATGAATCTTTGGAGGTGACATATTTTTTATTTATTTATCATATAGCCATTATTGAACATGAGGTATTATTATTTTGTTCTCTTTCCAGTTTCCACAGATTGAAAAACTACAGTGGCTGAGTTTGAGAAACCTCAAAATGCTGGTCGTTTGGTTTCTAGCCATATTATTCACTATATCTACATCAACATTTCTTCCCTTTTTTTTTTACATATATACTCTATTTTGCCAGGTGATTGTTTTTTTGTGTTTTGTGTTTAAGTTTTTCACAGAGATTTTATACACCATTTTGTTTTTAGTCTTTCACATACACCAAAGATGAACTAAGTCGGATAGCCCTGTTTGATGCTGGCTACCTTTTTGGATTGGGTGCCATTATATCTTTCTCGGTAGTTTTATCTGTAAGTATGACTTGTCACATTATTCAAATAAATGCATAGTTTGATGGGATTTATTAACAATCAAATCTCTTAAAAATTAATAATTTTATTAAATCACTCCAATTACATGTATATTAATTTAATGTTTCACAAACACTACATCGAGTCCTAGGTTCAAACATCCCCTACTGGTCTTCTGTACTTTGTAGATGATTTGGACTTCTCTTCTTTCGACTGCATCCAGACTTTTCATAGTCAGAATTAAAATATTCACCAAAATACTCTCTGAAGTCATTTTAAACATTTGGTTCAACAGGATGTATTTGTTGTACTACTAAATCCCTTTTTCTTTCTGGGTTTCTTCTTCTTAGTATGAATATATTTCCTAATTTCTTCTTCCAAATTATTTTCTTCACAATCCACATTTTTTCATCAATGTTCTAATTATGGCAATCTCCATTGAATCTAGGGTATTCTTCATCTTCTGTAGTGTAAAAATCTTTAATAAAATGTTTCTTCATCTTTTGGTCAAGTTTTTCTATATTAACATCTAATATTTCTTCATCAACATCAACTGCATAGTCTTTGATATACACAGATCTGTCATGCCCTTCTTTAGTTGAATCTGGGAAAAGCATCATACTTTGTCACAACAATTTTTGTCTTAGACTACATTGACTACTTCTTCATTTGATGTTCATTGTTGATCTGGTATCACTTATTCTTACAGTGCAAGAGCCCTGTCTACATAACTCTCTTCCATGCCTCTTTCTTGGGAAAAGATGACTCTATTTTCCTTTTCAATTTTCTTGGTCCCCGCCCTTGAAGAATGGTCCCAAAACTGAAGGATTAAAATAAATTCCAATAAATCCCACCAAATCTCATTTACCCTATTTCGTAAACCTTCATCTTGGCCCACAGTATCTTTTAATAACACCCCACTTATTCCTGTTGAACAAATCCGTTACTTAGAACTACATCTGGACAAACGACTGACATGGAATCCTCATGCACGACTGAAAAGACAAATATTAAAAAAAATTTTCCTTTGTCACCAATAGTAGATCACCACATAATTTTGGAACAGTCAAAACATTCTTAAAGTTAGGGTTGTTTTTATCACCTTTGCAATATGTCTCCATTATAATTTTCCCTTGAAGAGTTTTATGATATTCCTTCCAACTTCCTTTGTTTCTTTAGTTCCTTCCTCAACCAGATATCTATTACCACAGGTAATTGTTCATAAGGCAAATTCTGTAGCCAAGGATACTCTATGGTGTCTTCTTGGTTGAGGCTTTTGTGTATCAGAGAGTCCATTTCCATTGTTCCATCTATTATTATCTTTGTTGTACCAGGATTCATTTTTTAAAGAGATAAAACAGACTTTTGGACTAAGGTTTGGCTTTCCATTTAATGTTTTTAATGCTAGTTCGCTTCTATTTATTGAGTTCTTCCTTTCAAAGGATAAAAGCATTTGTCTTGACTCAGTACACTTAATGTTTCTATTTGTGAAAATGGGGTTAACAATTGGATCATAGTAGAGTGGTAAGCCTTCAACGATATATATCACTGATTCTCTGTCTGTCAAAGATTTACCCAGTTGAGCTATCTCCTAGAACATTGAAACCTAGTGAGGTATTCTCATCCAATGTTTCAATAATATTTTTCTTAATTTTGGTAAGGTCAAACATTAATTCTAGCACTTTTTCCTCTAGAATGCCTTCAGACCTCTCTCTTAATTTTTTCCAAACTTTTTTTCATTCTTTTCACCTCTAATTGATGGCAATATAACATTACTAACTGTTAAAATAATAGTAGAGAATACCTCTTTAGTTTTCCAAGTCCAGGCTGCATCTTCTCCAGTCGGTGGATCTTTTCTATTATTTCTTCATATAAAGTTTATATGAATATTTATATTATAAACCTTTTGCTTCTAAAAATGCTTCGATTTTCATCAACCAAATGCCGTAATTTTTTGGTGCAAGCTTTCTAATGTTGAATACTGTGGCATCCATTGTCCTTTGTGTTTAATTTTGGCGATAATTCCTAAATAAAATCATAAAGCTCATGTATCTATTAACATATGTAAATAACTCTTGTCACTTAACCTTTTACACCTAAACCACGGTCTGCTACCAAACTGTTGTGGAATCAGGAAGGATTTTAAAAAAAAAAAAAAAGATAAAGAGAGTGATGCAAAAACAGACACCAACTGCCAGCTAAGCCGAACAAAGGAAAGCCTCCTGTCTATGCCAGAGAAGCAGTGTCTCCATCTCCTGTTTTATTTACAAATCAAATAATAAAGTTTATTTTCTATAAAATGAATATCTGACTGAGGGATTGACCAAAAGGACGTTGGAATGTGTTCAGACTGATCTTGCAAATTTAGTTTGGGTGGTAGTGTTAGGGCAGAGGTCTGTAAATGGAGAATGGCAATATTTGTGTTCACATGTGAGAACATTTGTGTTCCCTAAGCTTTTCATTGTTACTTAACGGCAGTTGTAATATTCTATTTCATATGTATGAAATAAATAGTTTAAGCTTTGGAAGCCTTGGTTGACTATGGAAATGTTCAGCAAAATTTACAAGCTACAAAACCAAATTCACTATTAAAGGGTTCATGAAAAATGTATAAAAGTCATTGTGCTAATTAAATTCATTTTATTGACTGTAATTCAGCTTCTGGCAAGTGATGATTTGAATAAATAGTTTCATTAATTGATAAACTACTAGAGCATTAAGATAAACTACTAAAGCATACTAGACCAGGGAAGGAAATAATAAAGATAACTACCTTTGAGTCAAACAAAAAAAAAGTCTTCTTTATTGAGTAAAATGAAATAAAACTTATATAAACAATTTAATGAATATTTATGTTCAAAAAGAAAATATTAGGTCAAATCATAAGTAACTTCCAAAGTAGCTAAGTAAAATCTATTATTCATATCTATCCGCAATGAGTTACGATGGCAACAAGTTTTTGTTTTCACTACATAGACGAGGCTTAATTTAATCTTTTTTCAACTGTATTGTGTAATACTGTAACTGTTTTTTTTCTAACCTCTGAAATGGAGGGTTTTTGGTCGAAAACTTACAGGTAGGCTGTCGAAAACTTCTTCCAGTCCAACCCAACCACATTTTACAAGGAAGGAATTGATAAACTGACAGAAAGATGGGAGACGGTTATAGATATTAGTGGTGAAAACATAATAAATTTTGTTATTTAATGGGAGCAAAATAAATGTAAAAACAGAAGTTACCTATGACTGGACCCAATAGAAATAAATTTTATGAAATCAAACATAAAATAGTATACTATGAAAATCATTAAATTTAGAATGACTATAAAATATAAATTACAAAAAGTTACCAGATACCTGAAGATCAGTGCAGTCCCATGTTCATCCAAATTGGTTGAAGAGGAAACTGTTTTTTATCTCCTCCAGAATAAATGAACGCTTCCTGTTGTAGTGATTTTTGCACTGTAATGTCGCACCTTATGTGGCTCCTTCACAAGTATAAAACAACAATTATTAATTTCAGTTGATAAAATAAGTTTGAAGCAAAAAATCAATACATTTTAATTTTCTATATGTCTTAGTAACTAGAATACTCAGTACCCTTCATCTATATAAATAATTTCTAAGTTTATACATAATGTTATGATATGAAACTTTACTTTCAAGGGTGTGATGTCAACAATTGCAACTCAACTATGGTTGAAAAAACTACAGGAAAAAGCTTTTAAGAAAATAGTTTCCATGGAGATGAGTTGGTTTGATAGGAGCAGAAACTCTCCTAATGAATGCCTTGAGGTATTGACAAATAGCCCACAGCTCATCGAATCAGTGAGTACTATGATAAAACAAAATAATGAGTTTATTTTATTTATATTGTAATATCCTCTTTTTAAGTAAATAGTATATTTTTATGTATAAAGGGTTTTTAATATGTTTTTATTTTATGTATCATTTCAATATTGTTCATTTGCTTTGTTAAACCAAAAAGAAAGCTAACCAATTTTGTTCAGTCAAACATGGAGTGGAAAGATCGTTATTCAAAACAAAGTAGATGGCGGCAGTGTGTCCTCCAAAAAGTCTGTTGAATAGCAGCCATATTGAGTAGACTCAAATATTTTAAAAACTTTATTTACAGAAGACTACACCACACACATGACTGACATGTAGCGAAAATGTAAGATTTCTAGATAATACCTACTTTTTAATTATTACACTTAAACTCATTAAAAAATTATGAATAATAAAGTAGATTCTCAAACTAAATATTGATTTAGGAAAAATAATTACAGACAGAAAATAAATAAAACCATAAATAGATAAATAAATAAAAATAATAAAATTCTTTGAATCGTTACATTATCAAAATGTTATAGAAAGTAAGTTTCATTATTTGTTCTGTAAAATAAAACGGTAGATGGCGAAGCTGCTCTGGCATGGGATAGCTTGGCGTCCCTTGGATCTAGAACAGTCTGTCATGGCGTCTATTGGTGAAAACACAATCTTCTTGTCTTTGTTTATAAAACCCTCCCTAAAGTCCACTACACAAAACCCTTTAACATACTGCTATCAACAAGAGCAACAAGAAAACAGTCAATTCAAGGAAAGCATCCTGGAAGAGGAAGTAACAAAGGCACAAATTACCAATGATAACCTTATTCTTCTAGAAACTTGAAAGTTAAAATTAACAAAACTATTATCACTCCAACTGTTCTTTGTGGATGTGAAATGTGGCCTCCTACGCTGAGAAAAAAAAAGAGCCTTAAGGTTTTTTAAAATACAATATTACATAAAATATTTGTATCAAATGATGATAATAATGTAAATAAGATAATAATCATAATAAGAATGACTTTATTAAGATATAATAATATAAGAATTTAGAAGGCTATACAACACTGCATTGAGGGAACTGCACTCGATAAATATAATTCAGGCTATAGAATTGCAGGAAATTAGATGTATAAGGTTATGGTTCTTAGTAACAAACAGATTCCTAAAATATTAACTCTGAACTGATGGGTAAACATCAGAGAGGTAACCTGAACGTTGATTGGAGGGTTGCGTTGTGTGATTTAGTAGATTTGGGTTCGGAGGAGCATTACTAGACAGATGTATGAAAGAATCGATTAGTGGTATCAGCATCGGATTTCAGGCATGGTTAATAACAGAAAAAAATTATGAAAAATTAGCAAGGACACAAATGTGACTTTCAAGAGTTGATACCAAGGGAACACAAGAGAAGTAGAGGAAGACCAATTACAGGATGGTGAGATGAGACAGTTCAAAGGTTAGGAGGCTATTTGGCTACAGGGGCTAGGAATAGGGTTCTATGGAGTAAAGTAATAAAGAACTTAAGTAAATTATTGTTGTTAATGTCATAATATATAATAATGTTAATAATTGTAAATAGTATTTGAGTTTTATTAGTTTTTAATTTAGTCACATTTATTTGTATTTATATTATTTTAATTGGATTTAGTTATTTGAAAAGAAAAATATGTAATTATATTTGTGTATTATAATGAGTAATACAGACAGTTGCTAAGGATTGATAATCGTCGCTAGGATGTTCCCTAGCAACGGGCCGACCATCTTTGTTTTTTTTGTAAAGTTCCGGCTAGTGGCCATGATAGTGTATAAGAAACCCTGTCTGCGTTTGGTTGTTTTATTAGACATTTTTTGAGTGTTTTAGTCACCATTACAGTCCGAAACCTGACCTTATCTGCGTTACCATTTAAATATAAATTTTTGTTAATTAGTCAGCTCGCCTAATACATTAATATGACTTTTTGATATTTGGACTATCGATGAGCCATTACACCAACTTTGGACCATTTCAGCAGTGTATTTAGCTACAGAGCTGTGACCTACACATCTCGGCAGCACTCTTCCTCTGACCTATCAGAGTGGAGCAACTTTTCGTCGAGCAGTATTTATTTTATATATTTAATTTTTTTTTTTCTAAATTAGTTTCTTTTCTTTTTCATAATTTATCTAACTCTTTTTTTATCTGAGAGGCCTTTTTATTTTTACTTGTATTCATTATTAGTCATCTTTTGCTTATTTTATTTTTATTTTTTAAAATGTTTAAATTGACAAAATAAATGTTTAATCTGAACCAGCTAGTTGTTTGTTCAAAAAGAATTTTAAAAAATCCTTCCAACAAAAGATGTAGTAAATTTGAGGCAGCTTTAACTATGGCTTATAATAATTTGTTCAAATACAATAAAAAAAAAATGTACTTTATTATCTTGTCATTTTAGAATCGTATTCTTGAAATCATTATTATTTCGTAATCATTTCGTAAAAAAAATATGTATATATATATACATATATATTTCCAAGTTTTTAGTTTTAAGGTTTTTCTGAAAAAGTAAAAAGTTATGTATAATTCAAATTTTTGTTAGAGACAGATTTGTTTAGTAGTTATAAAAAGAAATATCAATTTAGTCTCAACACTTTTTTGTTATCTTAACACTTCAACATTTCAGCCATTCGGCCATTTTCAAAGATCTATCAATAAAAAAACTTTTAAATACAATCTATTCATTATAAATTAATTTTATAAACATCATGAAAAATTACATTTCCTACCTTATTACACAGCCAAAACATAATTACAACCCATTTGTCTTTGTCAAATTATTTATCATTAATCAAAAATTTAGTTTGTAAAATGATTTTTTCAAAGTTTTGATTGGAAAATTGTTTGTATGACTCCAAAATGTGTATTGATTCAACTTTTAAAACTTTTTATTTTAATGGCAGTAACAATAAAATATGATATGTTAGTTTATTAGATGGCTTGTTCATCCATTGTTGATAGCACCTACTGTAACATCTTGAGAAGGCCATCAGAACAATACCTTAATTGTCATGACATCCTCCGAACACCATGATCTAATAATAAAAAAATTCATTTGGTATAAATGAAACAATATCTTGTTAATGTTGAATCCAACTACCATAAACTGCAAATGAGTACTTATATTTACTGCTTTACTATTCTGAATAAAATGAATAATTTTGTATTGAGTAAGACTGCTCTATGTTATACTGTTAGTATCAAAATAATTGCGCAGGTGACAGGAGATAAGGCAGCTCAAGTTGTCATCGCTATGCTTTCTTTGCTATTCTCTTTAGGCTATTCCTTCTTCGTCAGTACAAGTATAACACTGATGAATTTACCCCTTTTCCTAATCTTCATAATCATGAACTGTTTGAGAATGAAGTCAAGAGATTCTGATACTCTGTCGGCCTCCCTCACAACCAGGTCGACCAAGGTAAAAATATGAATAATTATAATTTTGTTTGTAATTTAAGAAACTTAAATATCTATAGTGATTAAATTGAAAAATATCTTTCCTTTAGGTAGCATCTGAATATGTTCAAAATGTCAAAACAATCCAAATGCTTAATTGTCAAAAATACATTTTAAACCACTATGAGGATATGCTAGTATGTTCTAAGAAGTGAGGTTGCTTTTTTTTTTTGTTTTGTTATGTTTAAAATTCCAAAATTTGTATTAATTAATATAAAAAAAATTATTTAGGGAAGCAATTGTCAGCATTGCTTGGTATGCAGCTGTTTATGGTTTCTCTAAGACATTAATACAATGGTCAATGGCCACATTATTTATTTATGGAGTCAATTTTATGGTGAATGATAATATTAAAGGAACATTACTGATAGGGTAAGAATAAATATGAATAATAATTGTTTAAAAATAGAAAAAAACCTTCCTGTCCAATTAATTATTATTATTGGTTTGTCACTACTACTCAGTGACCATTTGCCTCCTCTATCAAATTCTTTCAAACATATCTGTCCTTGGCAGCCACCATTCCATCCTGAATGCCAAGCATAAATTAATTAAGTTCATGAATTATTTTCCATCTTATCAGATCATCAAAGCTTTGGCTTTACTCTCCATCTTTGCTTGAGGAGCTTCCCTGTCATATCCTCAGCTCCTATTGGAGTCACATGACCATCACAAGATATCCTTCCCATGTATAGAACTTTTACAACAATGAAAATTCTATAGTAGTAGTTCCTAACCGTATATATTTGAAGATCTCTGAGCCAGACACTGAAACATGTGCAGATCACGCTCCCCTTGGAGCTAAGGGGAGTTCCCTAAAAGTTTTGAAAATGATATTGCTAAAAAGTGCATTTACTTGTAAAAAAATTTCAACTAACTCTCGAATATCAGGAAAGAAAAACAATAAAACATTTTTAACTATATGTTCTCCCAAAAATTTATTGCGGGATCCCCAGCAGCCCATCCTTAGTTATTATTATTCCAGATCTCTAGGATCTAGGTCCCAGAACTGTAGAGGATTATTGGACAAATGAGGGTCTTATAAAAAGGTTTTTTTATTGCTATGGTGAGATGATTGTTTACAAGGTGTTTATGAAGACCAAAGTAACCTCTGTTTATTAAAATTATCTTCTTTGACCTTTTCAAGTATATTGTCCTTTGTTTTAACAGAACCCAGATATGTAAACTGGCCTACTTTTTCAAACTGATTTGAATTAACTTTCTTTTCTTCTCCTTTTACAATTGCTTTCACAGATTCCAAACATTTTATTTTTGTGCTAGTTACTTCTGGTTCTAGTCCTCAGAATATTTAGGATAGTATATCTAATGGGATAACATGAGTATATCAGTCCTCTTATATTTAGATGGGTACTTGATGACGCACTGAATAGAGCAAAACAAAAAAGGAGATCCTGTCAGCTGGGATATAGATACTTAACATCTGTGCTTTTCTGTATGTCATGTTAAAAGTAACATTGAAAGAAGAAGACCTCAGGAAACCATGGGAGTAAGGTATCAGGGAGACCTTTGACAAAAGAGGATTTGACTGCAGAGGAAAATGAATTTAATTCAGGATCTGAATTTAAGGATTCAGTTCTACAAGCAGGTACCTCACATTGCCCAGCAGTAGAAAAGGATAGAATTAAGAAAAAGAGAATAGGGAAATATCTGTTGGAAGAGAATATTGGAAAACATCTTGTATAATGACACTAGTGAAGTGTTACTTCTGCTTTTGATAGATATGGTTGTTGATGCATAGGCTGTTGTAATCAAGAGTATTAAGATATCATCTTAACAGCCTCGTGTCAAAAGCAGCGATGGTTGGAATACAACATGGGCGAGTTAAAATTTATTTCATGGTGGACCAAATGATTGAACATAGCCTTCCCACTCTAGCTAGAATAGGCTGGTAACTCGAAGGATATGGATGGATTGGAAAATTATAGTTTTATTACAGGTTAATGGCAGCTCTTCTTATATTCAAAAGGGAGATATTATATCTTAAAAGACTTTGAGGATCTCATGTCCTAAAATTTGAGTAACTCTTCCAGAAAATTGTACTGCTACTTCATGATTTTTTTTATTTGTTTATGGTTATAATGTTGATTTATTCTTTATCTTAGGGTTTGAGGTCAACATATGTGGTTTTTTAAAAATTAATTTCAGGTGCTTCACTTATTATCGCAGTCTCCTAATAGTTGAAAAGGCAGGAAAAATAGTTTTCTATATGGTGGAAATTTTAACTTCCATTCAGTTAAAAATTACAATTTTTATGCGATGTTTACATTAGGACCTGTCCGTTTCTTACTTCAGGTATCCCGAGTGTATGTTTAAATGTTAAATTAAAATTATTGTGGAAAAGGGGGGGTGAAAATTGTGAGACTTTTCTGGCTATTAATGAACATGCTTATATTTCTTTTAAGACCAAATATTATTCCCTTGAGGGGCAGATTGTGTTAGTTTGTTAATTGAATAATTATTTTGATTATATAAGATGATTACAGAACATGGTTCTCATAGGAATTGTGAAAATTATATGCTTATCTGGTGAGTGATGTCTTCTTCACTCTCCTCTTCCAGGTTCAGCTGTTGGCGAAATTGTGAACACCATGAAATCTTCGCCTGGTGTATGGAAGACATATGTCTGTCTCGATTGGCGGCTGGCCAGCATGTCCTGAACTCTGGCGTGATGGTAGGGGCCGGCCAAGTCCTAGCTTGCATGGTGCATAGGCTGGGGCGGCATTGCAGTCGGGTCTTCCGGTGTCCGCGGCAAGGGGGGTATCAGAAAATGAGACTCCCAGCCCTGACTTTATATAAATTCAAAAAAGAGCCGAAAAATTCGGATTAATGAAATCCGACTCTTGGTATGAGTATGTCTTCATTGTTGAAATAGGCCAGCTGTTTTGGAGTGAAGAGTTTTCCATCTGTGTGCTTCCCAGTAAAGGAATTGTGTTTCTCTACTGCTATTCTTTCATTTTGTCTTTTTTTCTTTTGTGAAGGTGATTCTTCTTACTTGTCCTTACACAAAATTCATCTACTGCATTTCAGATTATTTTTTTGACCATCCATTTAGAGGCCTTTTTTTTTTTTTATTTCTGGGATTCATTATCAAATCAGAGTGACCAGGATTCTCTTTCAGGTATATCTGCCACTTGTCTACAGTACTAACCATTAATTTAGAAATTACTTTTTTGTCATACTATGCTCCTTGTATTGCCCATTTTTTAAAATTATATAGGCCATGGTTTAGGATGCTTACCCCTTATTTTATATATTAATTAGAATTTAATTAATATGATAAAACCTGAATATTATGCCTTTATCTAGTGTTGTAAGTTCACTAAGTTTGGCATCTATGTTGATTGGACCTGCCTTGGCCTTGACGAGTCAGTATCCCGCAGCCAGGCAGGCGATGAAGCAACTCTATAGAATTGCTTATGCTAAAACATCTCTCAATACATTGACAGATCAAAAAGCAAAACCAGTAAGTTTGATTAAATATGAGTTATCCTAGTATTCGTTCCTTCTGGGCAAATATTATAAATTTATATAAATTTCAGAAAATTTATGGAAACATTGTCTTTCAAGATGTGATGTTCTCTTATCCAACCAGGGAAAAAGTACAAGTTCTCAAGAAGCTGAATCTGAAGATTGAAGCAGGAACAACGGTAGCTCTTGTAGGAGACTCTGGCTGCGGTAAAACAACTATCATCTCACTTCTAGAGAGGTTCTATCTTCCTACTAAAGGGAAAATAGTGAGTCTAGGTTTAGTCATTTTAAACAATTTTTTTTTTCTAATTTCAATATTTTAGTAAATATACATTCGATATAAAAAAGTAATATCTCCAAAAAATCTTTGTAAATATTGTGTTAAAAAAATTTCTCAATACACGAAGATGTCAGGAGACCATTATTAAGATTCTGTATTCTAGGATTTCCAATAAATTTAAATTAAATTGGTGGGTCCCAATTCATAGTAACCTGTGGCCCATTAAGCCAGGAACTGAACCATCCAGTAGTTCAAGAGCACAAGAGGAGAAAAAGGCAGTTAATTAATAGTCAAAATTGATGAGTCTGCCAATTATAGGTAGGGGGAATTAAAATGGTGGCTGTTTCTAAACAAGAAAAAAAAATTTAATTGTCATCTGAAGCTTTATATTTTTTAAACTACCAACAATACTAGAAAGCCTAAAATAACATCATTTAAACAAGAGTAAATTTGCTACAACATGAGCCCTAATAGAGCTACTTACGTTCAATAGTCCCCGAGATATAGCTTTTTGAATTTTAACAATTCATAAAGAATGCACTGAAAAATCAGTAGTTAATCAATTTATTTTGAGAAATATATTGTAATATGCTCTTTTTGAGTAAATAGTATATTTTGATGTATAAAGGTAACAAGAATCATCAAAAGAAGATTGTGAAATTGGTTAGTTTTGTTATACCTAAATTTAAACACATGTGTAAAAGATATATTAATTTAATTAAGTGTTAATAGTAAAAGTGTCTGTTTCTGATTGCCTAGAAACCCACCCTGAGATTAAGAGTCTTTTATATTATAAAATTTAAATAAAATTCTATTATCTATTTCATATTAAAGTTTTTAATTTGAACCCAAGCTATCTTGTAGGTATAAGAAATTGAGTTAAAAAATCTAAAATTTCAATTTATTTTATTTTAATAATTTTTAAATGATTACAATATATCTCAAAAACTATTCAATGGATAGATGTCGTTTATCACTCAAATTAAAGCTAGTTTAATGTACTATAAAGTAGTTTATAATGTTTATCATTGTATAAGTAGTGGTATCGAAGGGTTCGGCAGCATACCATCAAATGTGGATAAATAAGTTTGTCCTCGTTTATAGAATATTTTTTAAAGTCACAGCTGAGGGTTGGAAGTGGATGGCAGGAAACTAGGGTCAGGTTATCCTATAAAAGAAATGCACTGGGGTCTTGTAAGAAATTTTTTGGTAAAATTAAATGAAATTAAGATCTCATTTACTGTTTGAAAACTGTGAGTGATGGTTGTAGAAAAATGAGGTCACATTTGAGAGAAAACATTGGATTATTGAGAAAACATTTGTCATAGGTTCTAGAAAACCTCACAATGTATAGATTTATAATTTTAGTGATATTTTATGCCTGCAGTAAATTAAATTCAAAAAATGTTAACTGTTTTCATGACAAAAACACACACATTAGAAGTTGGACAATAAAATATGAGAATTATTAAAAGTATAGAAAAAAATAATTAATATGAATAATTTAAAGAAAATATTATTGTTTTGATAATAAATGACTATGCGTGTATTTTATATGTAAATTTTATGATTTATTGGATAAGTTTAATTTTCTATGAAATATAGGTTTATTAAGGGTAAGGATAAGGCAGGGTATGGCACGTGGCTACTAACTCCTGAGTTTGAATCTGGCTAGGCAGAAAATTGTTGTTTTGGTACACTGTATCCATAAGTCTACTCCTGAGGGTTCTGGACCCCTCCTGGGGTCCACCCAGCCTCCTAAACTGGGTACCCTTTATTGGGTAAAAATCAGGCAGTAGAGCCTAATCACCTCCTCGCACAACCATTGTTCTAGTAACAGTACTTCCTAACAAAGTACTGAACCCCTGACCCTTTATGGGTTGTAGCGGTACAGCTTTTAATTTAATAGAGTAATTAGGTTGTACATTGTTTTTTTTTTTTAATTTTGATGGTTAATGATCATTTTCTACGTATTTCATTTTGCTAAATCTTCCCATATTTTCTCATTATACTGTTATTTTTCTTTCATCTACATTTCAACGATCTTCCCCATCTTCAGGATTGATACATCTTAATAGTACACTTAACCCTAATCCATATAAAATATTTTGTCATGATTTAGTTAAATTATACTTTACACTAATGTTTTTGTTTTTTTTTGTTTTTTTCTAAATTATACCAATGTGGTGTGATCTAAGTTATTAAGATGTCATTCAGAAGATGAGGGAAGAACCCTGAAACATACATGAAAGAAAAATAGGTGCGTAGTGAGAAAGTATAGGAAGGATTTCACAAAATAAAAGTTATACATAGAAAATTTTTATTAGATATATTAATTAGCATTTTGATAAATAACATTTATTTGATCTTTTATATCATATAAACATTTTATAATTAAAAATTTAAATATCTGAATAAGTGTTATTTTGATATAAAGTTTTCCGAAAGACATTGTTTTGTATTTTTGACTGACTCACTATCAATGACCCCAGGTCACAAAATGATCTTGTTATGGGTTGACAATCTCTGTGAAATGGGTAACACAACAAGAAGACAAAGGGGAACTGCTCCAAATGTAAGAATGCCTCAAAACTTGGTCACTGTCCGTGTGTCTATTGAACAATCACCAAGGCGCTCAGCTTGGAAATAAGCAGCAGCTCAAGGAATGTTGAGTCGCACCATTTGAACCTAAAATACATTGATACAAAATTGGCAACCCATAAAGATCATTTGCAGTATAAAAAAAATTGTTGGCTTACTAGCATACACTTGTATTAAGAGTAAGAGATTATACTATTCCTCATATTTTAAAATCATGACTTTTCCCTAAACATTTTATAACTTTATTTTTTAGTTGATAGACGGTCACAACATCGATGATATAAATTTAACATATTTGAGAAGCCAAATGGGTCTCGTTTTACAAGAGCCAGTTTTATTTGATATGACAATAAAGGAAAATATCCTTTATGGTTTAGAAGAAAAAGCTACAATGCATGATATAATAGAGGCTGCAAAATTAGTAAATATTCACAATTTCATAAAAAAGCTTCCACAGGTATGTTGAATTTTATTTTATTTTTTTCCCCTCTATCCACCAATACTAACATACAGCTTATTCCAATTTTGGAGATACACTGTTTGAAATAAATTCAAGTTTATTTACTTAATAATTCTTATTAGTATAAGACTTGAGGAATGCTTTTATTTATGGGAACAATAAAATATATTTATATTATGATGCAGCCCAGGATGTGCTTCCTACTTTATATGCTGGAGCTGCATCTTGGTTACTACTGCGTACAGCATTATCCTCAATCTTTCCCCTCTATTATCCAAATAAAGTGGACATTCCTGGTTACTAAAACAAAGACCCAATGCTGTTCTATCTTTGCCGGCTGCTACACTGCTATCACACTACAAAAATACCATTCTTTTTCTAGTCATAATCCTTGGCTATACGCCTATATATCCTTGGCTATATCTACAAAACACCATCTGCCTAACCCTTTTCCTAAACTTTGGAGACAGAGATAGAAATCTAGGAAATCCCTTATATCCAGTGTCCATCCTCTTCCTGAAATCCTATCGATCTCCATGATATACCTCCTAACCATTGAGTGTACATCCACCACCCACATCTTTAGGAATGGTTAACATTTCATCTCTTTCTAGGTCAAATGATGTGACTTTATTTATTTTATTACTTTATTTAATAATAGTAATAATAAATGCTTGAATGCCAATACCATCAATCACTGTCTAGTGACGCCCGTCTAAACCCAAATATATGAGATCAATCTTAACGCAATCTCACCTATGCTTTGGTCGACCCTTTGGACACCAACTCCTCAGTTCAATGTTTAATAACATTTTTGGCATATCCTGAATTATGTTTAACGGGAATAATTTTATCAATTCAGAGTATTGTAGTCTTCTAAATTGTCTGGTTAACTCATCATTTTTAGGTAAAAAAAAAAAAAAATTGCCACATTTGAATAACTATGAATTGAATGTACTGTTGTAGTATGTTTTTTGTTTACATTATTATCCCTAATTACTGAAAATAAAGAAGTGGGTGGTAAAAGTTCTTCATGAAACAGGCAACTTTTTGAACTCATCTGTTACATATCTTTATAGATTCCAAATCCCTGTGTGAGCGATGCCGCCATTGGGCTATTTCTTGAAAGGTTGATCAAGCAAATTGGGCTCTAAATCAAAAGATTTTGTGGATATTATTTTTTTTGTTTGGATAAACTGCCTATTATACGCTGGTGGATTAAATCACCTTAATTGGCATAACTTAAATAACTTTTAATTAAGGTTACAATTAGTATGATATAATATAAAACTTGACGTGACTAGAGTTATCTTCAATATTTCAATGATACTGAACCAAAAAGTTACTAGTTCTTTTGATCTTGATTGACTGGCAATCTTGATTATAATGGTATAAAATTAACTCAACTCAAAAATAAAAAATAAAATTGATGATATCAGATAAGTCTATAAAAGAAAAGAAATGAGGTCTTAAAAATAATTCTACTAGGAATCCTGTTCAAGAAATTATAAGACTGTATCGAATGTTTGTTGATATGTCTTTTGTAATTTCAATTCATCTCTAGCTTTATAAAGCTAAAAACTAAAAAATATCGCAATATTTCGATACATATGGCTTTGGAAAAACTGAAAATTACTTCATTCTTTTCACTCACACAAAATCATGTTATATCTCATTAAAATGTTAATAAAAATGATCAGATTTTTAGATTGATGAGATGAGAGAAAAACTGACATAAAGCAATGCTTGGATGATTTAACTTGGCTACTAACTATTGGAGGCTACAAAAATGAATGAATGCTGAAGAACATCATGAGTTATTAGACTGTCCTAATAATTAATATCTTTTCATACATCTCAATTAATGTTTTAGGCTTACGACACAATGGTTGGAGAAAGGGGTTCGAAGTTATCAGGAGGACAGAAGCAGAGAATTGCAATTGCTAGAGCTGTCCTGAGGAATCCAAAGATATTACTTTTGGATGAAGCTACTTCTTCACTGGATTCAGAAAATGAGAAGGTACATTTCAACCAAACCAAAAACCATTAATTTAATTTAGGTGTTCCTGTATATATTACTTAGTTTTAATTTTACAGGTTGTACAGGAAGCTTTGGAAAATGCTTCGAACGGTAGGACAAATATTGTGATAGCACACCGACTTTCGACAATTCGTAAAGCAGACAAGATAGTAGTTCTCCAGGATGGTGCAGTGATAGAAGAAGGGAATCATGAACAGTTGATGGAAAAGAGAGGCTACTATTTCAAACTAATTAGTAGATAATCTGTCATCTGTGTCATATTATTGGTTATGATATGTTTAAAACAACTAGACCAACCCTCATTTTATATGTTCTTCCTCAGTTAAAAACAATTTTTTATGATACATTTTTATTATTCTACCTTATATGTAAAATAAAATATTACACTGTGATCATAAATAAAATAAAATATTATATAGTGATTATATGTAAAATAAAATATTACACGGTGATCATAAGTAAAATAAAATATTACATAGTGATTATATGTAAAATAAAATATTACATGATGTCACTAAAACAGTTTTATATAAAAGAGAGAAATTGATTGACTGAAAAATATATTAAGAATACAATAAGCTAGTATCTGATGTGTTTGTAAGTTCAATTACAAAATTCATATCAGAGTCATTAAATAAATAACAAAATAAAGAGAGAGATTTTACTTCTTATGGTCAATTTCTTTCCATCATATTTTAAATGTTCCAAAAATGGTTTTGTTCCTTTTTTGACCTGAATCTGTCCTCTCCAACCTGAAATTTCATCTAATTCTTCACCAAATACCATAGCCAAATCTCTTTGATTAATGTTCCCATTTTGTTGAAATTTTGCACCAACACTATAGTGACATTTATGGGAGAAAATTGCTGAAATGCATCAAGATATAGCAACATTATGCAAGTCCATATTATGTCATTTTATTACTCATTAACATGTTTAAATAATTTCGAGGTGTTATAAATATCAAATTGTTGTACATTTATCAATAAAAGTAATTCATATCAACTTCCTAGACGAGTTCATATAAATATTCTAGTAGAACACCTCTAAATGACAAGATTAACTAGGAGTATATGTTCACCATTCGAGATGAGGCATCAGGTCTTTTCTGAGTTCCTTTGGGACGTGGCTGACTGACTATTTAGTATTGTTAGAGTTTTTGCTCTAATAACCTTCCAAACTCCTTTTCAACAAGTTTTGAGGACTGGTTCCCCTCATACTTGTTACCCTATAAGGTTTGGTAACTGATGCCCTTGATCCTATTCTTTATTATGTAAGAGTTATAGCAAACTTTTATTTCTTCTATTATTATGAATGTGCAGACCCAGCTAGGGGCAAAGGGGAACAGCTATCCCTCCCCCTAAAAGTGAAAAAAAAAATGTAATAAATATTAATTTTTTTTCAAACAAATAATTGTAACAACTAATAAAACTGCTATAATGTCAGAACCTGAACAACCATGGCTTGCCCATCTCCCTAGGTTTGATCCTAAGTATGCCTTTGTTATTATGTTTTGTGTATTTATAATGCATGTCATTATGAATATGCTATATTTTTGTATATGTTATTTGTAAGTTATGTATATTGATAATAATGGAATGGATGTTTGGAGGATATAAGGAGATGGAGGGAAGGTTGCAGAGAGGGAAATGTGTGAGTGATGTATTACAACAAAGCTTTATTTAGGATTTGTTTTTAATTCTAGTTTTGAGGTTAGCTGCCCTGTATTTTCTGAGTAAAACAATCAATAGAGTTATGGGCCTGGGCATGAAATTTGGAAGTTTGAACAATTTTGTTGAGAAGTAATGCTGGTAATCTATTTGACACGTGGCACATTTGTCAGTTTTGTGGGGAAGACTTTGGAAATTGGTTGTCCCGAATTAAAAGTGTTTTCAGGTAAGCTCAGTTGCTACAAGCCATAGAAAACCTGAACTTTGTGGATTATCATTTTCAGGGGATAGTAACAATCATTAGGAATACCTTAAACCATATAACTCTGCTTGTAATATGTTTAAGAGTTTGGAGGAAAGCTTTAAAAGTAAAGTTGCCCAAAGTAGACTTTTTCTGAGGATATTGTTGAAAGAAACAAAATACGTAGAACTTGGACTTTTGTCAGAACACATTTTAAATTGGTTGTGAATAGAATGAAGATTGTCTATAATGACAACAAGGTTTGGGCCTTCTTATATAATAAGATGATATTTAAAGGCACCAGAGAGGAATCACTATATACTATATGTATAGTGTATAGTTTATAAACTGAGAAGTCCGAGTTAGCACATTTTGGCACATCAATTAATAAAAATAATGGAGATAACTTAGTGTGATGGCATAGGCGTCTTGGCCATTTAGGATTTAATAATTTATAAATTTTAGTCAGAATTAATTTAGTTGATTGTTTAACCGATTTAAAAAATGTTGATTGATAATAAAAATTGTGAAAAATGTTTATTTAGATAAATATTTTGAAAACTTTTTAGTGGTACTGAAATTAAAGCAGAAAAGCCATTAGAATTAATTAACTTGGATGTTTATGGAACAATTGATTCATTTGCACATATTTTGTTGACTAGATAAGCTAATTAAACCTGTTAATATTGTTAAAGTGAGATGTAAAAATTCATTTTTTATTGTATACACGTTGCTCTTTGGCAAACTGTGAATATATCGATTGTATAACAAGCCGGTATTTAACAGTAGTCTGTAGGTTGCTATCAAGGCCTTGTGTGTTGTTTATTCTCACTACAGTAAGAACGTTTTTTATTACTTAACCGTAAAAAATAAAAACAGTAAAAATATTTTATTTGTGTCCACCACAGGTTATGGGGCTCATGTAGTTCGCTAAATTAAAATTTGTAATGAGACAATAAAACAGTCGGTAGTTTTTGTTTGTGTTCAGATACTTCGTAAAGTAAAAACATTTAAGTGCAAGCAGTAATATAAAATGGATCTCAACAGCTTTAATGAAATAAATCAGATCGAGCCGCTGGCAGGACCATAGAACTTCCAAATGTGGAAATTCATGGTAACCCATCTTCTTTAAAGCCTACGGGTTGCTTAAGATTATTTCTAAAGATTTTGAGCCTTCCAGAAACCAGCAAAGTAAAGAATATAAGGTGTATGTACTAAAGATGCTAAAGCCCAGGAGAGAGAGAGAAAGAAATTTATTCAATCATGCTGGCCAAATACATGGGGCTGCTACATTACACAGCATACTGATCAATATATCATCGGACATATATAAATTTATAAATTAAATTTTTTTGATATGATACAATATAATAGAAAGATAACATTTTTTTTTCCCACAGTATTCTTTTACAATTAATATCAGTCTACAAACTAAATACAAGCTTTTCAATTTATTCCTTTTTTTTTCTTTCCCCTCCATTTTACTTTGGAATTCCCACAAAATACAAAATAGATAGGAGACTGCACGTCGATTTTGATTATTACAGCACTTACTAGACAAACGGTCTAAATTTCCAATCCATTACAAAAGACTGATCTACATGACTATTATAAGGCCTATCTGGACATACGGA
>NW_027112374.1:117040-127791 GCF_000696795.3 Halyomorpha halys | reverse complement strand
AAATTATTAAAAAAAAAAAAAAAAAATTCAGGGCATTGGACCATTCAGAGCCCATAAGTATTTGTTTATTGTATATAAACTTATTTGCTCTCGGGGTCTCTTTGAAATGACGTACTCCAATGCGAACAACAGTGAATCCGAGAGCATTAACTCATATTTTGAATTGTACTACTGCAAGTCAAATGTATTCTAAAATATGTGACATATATGAGAGTGATGTTTCTCAGCAGAATTTTGAACTTTTGCAAGAGTTCTATTAGATTTGATTTGATTTTAAATTTAAGATCGGGATAGACTTGGCCTGTCACATAAGCTCTATCGAAAATTTGGCATTTAAATTAAAATCATTGGGTAATGACATACCAGATCATATTATTATTTTATATTTTTTAAGGATATTTAATAACCTTGAAATGAACTTATACCTAGTGTAACAGAAAATGTATAGTTTTTGAGTTGTGTACAAATGTAGTTTTCTTACAATTTTTATATCTTCTTTTCATTTATCCTTGAAGAAGTCCCATAAAGTAGGGCGAAACGTCAGTTTACATTAAATAGTTTATATACTATTAACTTTAATTGAGCGCCACCCGGACTATCTTTCTACAAAAAATAGAAAAATTATGAACGAAAGAAAATTTCATTCGTACACAAGTCAAAAATTAAACATTTTCTGTTATACAATACATAGGTACTACTATTATTTGATGGTTAATAAATCTTAAAAAAATAAAATAAAATATTAATTAATCAGATAAACCATCTTCTTCCAAATTTTTATTTTTTTCTTGTTGGTTTGTTCTATATACAAGTTGAAGGATTCTAATGAGAAAACCACTTTTTTTAAAAAATGCAGAAATCCTTCTCGGCCAGACCCGACCCACCAAGACTCCCTGGGAGCGACGGTCCTATGTCACTTTTGAAATATTTGCTCAAAGAGGGAAGAGGAGACTTTAAGATGGTGTATTTAAATAGCGATATTTAAAAACCGCCTATTTGAATTTTCAAACAGACAATTATAGCGAGTAGCTTGGTCGATTTACACGTCACAATCTCACAAGAGGAAATCATAAGACAAAAAAAAACTGCAATACTTCCTTCATCCAGGTTACAAGGAAAGTAACAACATATCTAAAATTAATATTTTCAATGATTTTATTTATTAAAAACCTTGGAATTAAGTGTCACATTAAAGGGAAATATTGAAATCACTGTTAATTTTTTTGAAGTTCATTGTAAAAAAATTAACATATATTCCAAGATTTTCCTTTTATGCTTACTCATGATTACAAGGTTTAAAAAAAAGTACTATTAAGTTTGCGTTAAATATAAGATTGCATGAGCTTTTAAAGCACCTGCACTTCCTATAAGAAACAAACTTTGGAAGTATTTATAATTTTTTTTTTAATATTTATTTATTTATATTTACAACTGTACATCATAATACATTTAGTAAATTGGAGTGTTACAGGCGTGTAGAGAAACTACTCATTCGTAGCACTCTAATGACATTTTACATTAGCTGGTCTCGTGGCCATTTTCTTTTCAGGCGCCTCGGAGGATTGTCATGAATGGAAGAGGATGCAAGATTAGAAACTAGGGGGTTTGAGTGGTTTGAGAGTTTATAAAGGAAGGTGTTATATCTGATTCGGGCTAGATTGGTTAAAAAAGGAACATTAAGGCCTTTGTGTATGATTTTATTTGTAACAAAGTAAGGATCATTGAGGATTTTGGATTGTAAGGATTGAATACGAGAGGAATTCGAAGGTTTAGTGGAGCCCCAAAGCTCAACTCCACATGTCCAGATTGGCCTTATTACAGTCATGTAGATCAGTCTTTTCTAATGTGTTGGAAGTTTAGACCGTTTGTCTAGTAAGTGCTGTAATAGCGGGAATCGAGGTGAAGTTTCCTGTCTTTTCAGCCTTGTGAGGATTCCAGGTTAATCACTTGTCCAAATGTAGTCCAAGGTTGCGGATCTCTTCGACAGGGGTAAGAGTAACATTATTAAAGGATACTGTAGGGCAGTCAGTAGGTTTACGACGAAGGGTAAAGGTGATTTAATGGGATTTGTTGGAATTTATCTTAATCCTCCCATTACAACACCATTCTTCGAGGGCTGTGTATGGGATTGGAGATCTTTTATAAAAATTAAAGCTGGTTTTAGTAACATTTTCAAAGAACAAAAACCTCTTCACGAGGAGAAAAACTGCATGTAAATAAAAGAATAAAGTGTTATGATAACACTAAGAATGTTATAAAAACTAAGAACGTATTTATGATATGATAATATCAAATTCTTATTTTATATTGTATTTGTCAACTTCTAAATAATTATTTTTTTTAAAGGTCATACTTCCTATATAAGAATTTTGAGAAATTAATCTATCCTTTCATTATCAATATGATAAAACTTCGGACTTGTGGCCATTTTCAAATCAATCTCTAGAATCATACATAAAATTATCAACAATCTTTAAATTATTCTATTAATTTTATAAAAATTAAAATCTTCTTACTTGAATAAAATGCGAATAGTGGGGTGCAAGTCCTGGCGTTCTAACTACGTTATATATTACGATATTTATCGTACTAAACAATACACAATGCTATTTCCTATGAATTTTTTCAATCTAAAATTTTGATCAGTGTTTCTTGTTGATTAATTAAGAGAATGCCAAATATAAACACGTAAAACATTTGTGATTCATTTTCCTCGTGTGAATACGCTCGTCCTTTCCTCTATTATCTGAATTTTATTACAACATTAATTCTCAGCATCTGTAAAAAAAAAATAACTAATTGAAAACCAAAGTAAAAATTCCGGATGAGACAGAGGAAAGTACACAGGAAAAAGAGCAACACAAAACCAGCCAGGGTATGTCGTATCTCCACTATTCTTATTTGAAAGTTTCTATTAGTTGTCATTAATTCCGTTTTTTCAAATGATATCTATGAAGCCTTTTCAGCTATTTCATTTAAAGTGTTCAATTGCTATATTGCTTTGCTTTCAGTCCCTGTCATTAGGGCCAGATCGTCTGCGTATGCCAGGCATCTTACTTTGATGTATTTGTTTTTATTCCCTCTCGTTGCACCAGTACCGTTGCTCTTCCACATTTCCTTCTTGATTTTGACAAGGACTATGTTAAACAGTGCCAAGGATAGGCTATCCCCCTATCTGAGTCCTGTTCTTATTTGTAAGGGCTTACTGATGGATCCCTGAAACTTGACCCTTGATTCCGCCTTTATTATATACATAAAATTATAAATTTGTAAGTTATTCTTAAGAGGTGTTCATGAAAACCCTAAAATAAGTGCTCCTACATTAGCTACTAATTTATTGTGGGATTAAAACATTGGAGTAACACCTCAAACTACCCATACGAAGATAAGTGTCTTAAATTACTTTATAGTAACTTAAATTTCCTTTATTTTGAATGTTGGCAGACATATGTGCGCCTTATTGGTCTAGAGATACATTTTTTTTTCAAAAATCCAACATTTTATATGAACAACTAGAAATTAACATTTTGTGAATTTATTTTGTCAAATATCACAAAAACTACCACTCTTACAAAGATAAACGTTATTAACTATAGTATAGTAAATTTAACTAGCTTTAATTCGAGTGCTGGCAGACATCTGTACGTCCGATGTTTTCTGAATTAACGTTTTTCATAAATCAAACCTATTGTCCAAACAACAATAAATCAATTTATTTTAGCAAATATCATGAATACTACTATTCCTACGAAGGTAAATTTCATAAACTACTTTATAGTACAATTATTTAGCTTTAATTTGAGTGCTAAAAGACATTTGTGCGTTGAATGGTTATTGAGATATTGATTTCTGAAAATAGATTCACTAACTACTGATATTTCAGTACATTTTATGAAATGTTGCTTTTTAAAAAGCTATATCTCGAAAACTATTTAACGTAAATAACTATATTAAAGCTCACATTTTAGCAAATTTACTCTTCTTTAAATGACGTACTCTTAGGTTTTCTTGTGTTGTTCCTACTTTTTAAGTTATAGAGCTCTGAATGAAAAATTAGTTTTTTTATGGCTTTGAAACAGCCGCCATTTTTTATTCCCCCTACCTATACTTGGCAGACTCATCAATTTGACTAGTAATTACACATAGTTTTCATTAAAGTAATCAAAAATTGGCGTGAGATAACTGCCTTTTTTTTCTTCTCAGCTCTTGTAGTAGTGGAATGTTGGCCCGGAGGGTAGGCGGTCATGCATAAAGGTAACTTCACTCTACTGGGTACTATTAGCTGTAGATACGAAGAGGTATGTAAGCGGGGAGAGTAGCGAGCAGCCGGGTTCTACGAAAGGATAAAAACAGGCAGAGGAATGAGGAGTATGAAAAAAGAGTGAAATAAGACTCTTTTAATCAAAATATAAGTTGGAAGAATATACTGAATATCTTAGTACAATAGGTACTATTGTATTTTTTTTTCCGATCTCTCTAAAACAGAAAAAAAAAACATGAAATTAGTAGGCTGCATTATGTGTCGTTACATAATTCGTAATGCTTACTAGCTTTTTCTAAAATTGGTACTTGAAGGTTTACATTGAGATACTTATCTGGTTTTCTAGTGTGTCTGCTCCATGTGGATTTGATTATAAGAAAATTGAATGTGAGGGGTATCCTTGTGATGATTATATAGAGAAATAGTATAAATAAAACAATTAAACAATTAAGATAACGGAAATAATAAAAAAACAGGCAGAAGTCGAAAAAATAGGGGGCGGGGGGAGAGAAGAAAGGAGTGAGGTAAGGTTAATCGGGTTCTTGGAACATTTCCACTTCGCAGGAAGGGGGGGCTGGGATGAATATTGGGAAGATTGGATTGAAGGAAGCAGGAAGACAGATTTTATGTTTTTCCGTGTGATAGTACTGTTTCTTTTTTTTTCTTCAAAACAAAATTTGATGACGTATTTATAAACAATTATTAAGTAAATATAAGTATTTTCTCCTTTTAGGTTGTAGGCAACATACTGAACTAAGTCAATCACTCCATCCCCCCTTCCTGCGATGTGAGATGGCAACACTGCGTACCCAAAAAGCGACGCCCGACGGGTCGACCGCTAGGTATCTTGTACCAACCAATCGAAATGACGCATCCAAACGATTGCGTAAATGCAATTTTTCCATTGTTTGACGAACGGGTAGAGGAACCTCCAGACGCTTGATTTTGTCGGTTTATGTATACAAAAAAATTAGCTTTCTGACGGTTAAGGAATCATCTAGTGGTGGGGTGCCCACACCTCCCACCTGTTTTCCTTCCTCACCCTCAGCACTCTCAAATCTCTAGGCCACAGGTACACACCTCTATGTTTTTCCTCTAATCTGCTATTATCATTTATTATTATTTTTTCTTATTTGTTACTGTGCCTTACCCATGCCACATATACCTCACCTATCTGTCTTTCAATTATTTTTTTCTAACATATTTGTTACTATTTATAATAATTGATTACTATAGTTCAATATTTACAATTCTATCTTCTTGTCGTATATTACAATGTTTTTATATTGTTGTATTTCAGCCCGGACCAAACCCTGAAAAGTGGGATGAAACGTTGATTACTATTAGTATTTTATTTTTTACTATTTCATTTATTGACTAATCTACTTTATACGGCAAATTATCTTCTTATAATTAGCCCAGTTAAATTATTTGATCCCAATATTTACAAAATAAGACAGGACCTCTTTTATATTGTTTAATTACACTAGTACATTACATGCCAAAATATTCTATTGATTTCTATATCTGATTTAGAATAGAGTATCTTTTGAGTTTAAGTCAAAAGATGACGAAGTGGATATTGGATGGGGAAAAAATTGTGTCTTTGAATCAGATTTATTTATTTTTTCTCCTTTGGTTATTCAAAAAGTCTTAAATATTTTGTTTTTATATAGTATATATATATTATTGCTAACAATGAGAACTTTTTATTTTAAATAAAGTAAATTAAAAGTTATAAACATTTTTTGAAAATTAATTAATTTTAATATTAGTCTATTCTAATGGGGATACAACCAATCTGATACTAAAGACTACATAATTGCTCATTAATTGAACGAGTTCATTCAGAATTGCAAGATCCTACTTGGAAACCTATGATGACATCATTTAAACTAGAGTATAAATTTGATAAAATATGAGCTATTTACATTCAATATTTCCCGAGATATACTTTTTAAAAAAAGCAACATTTCATAAAAAATCAATTTGGAGTTGATAAATCGCGCCTTACCACGCTCCCCAAAACACTACAATATAGACTTGAAAATAATGGCTGACGGGAAGAAAAAAAAAATCACAGTGCATAAATAAAAGCGTCACTAGCTGAACATGATTATAAAATAAATTATTACATAAACTAAAACGAGATTAATATAAGATTGATAATTTTTTTAAAGATGTGATTCTAGGCTTGCTACAGGTACAACCAGTGACAAAAATGTTTTATCTACCAGTTTCATTTCATAACTATTTCAAACTTTAAGCTGAACAAGAGGATGCACCTCCGGAGATAAAGCTTTTTTTGAGTTTATTTTTTCTGGCGGCGTACCCACTCCATAATACTCCTTCCTCCAACTCTTGTGTCACGTTATACCGGTATCCAAAACTGATTCGGAAGGAATAATTCGTGAGTACCACGCAATGAATTTAAACGTTGTTTTGGTAACTATATAGGGTATTCCCTCATATACATATGGTTCCAAAAGTGATAGTGGTGTTGGAGCCTAAGTCATAATATATGTAACCAATCCAAAGGTTGTGAGTTCGAGTCCCAGGCCTTACCGGGGTGTTTACAAGCATAACATTAAATGATACTCACTCACAGCCTCCCCCGAGCATTTGTGAGCCCCGTTAGCCTATGGTTGGTACTCACAAAAAATAGGTGTGGGAGTCATCCCTATGAAAAAAAACACGTCAATAAACGCGCGATGTATTTCTCTAGTACTTCGCGCGTTGCCTTGGACTTCCGCGGCCTGTCGCGCCAATTATAAAATTTCAAACAAGTCTTCGGTCCGAAAGCAAATCATTTACCGCGTAACTGACAGAAATTTACCTGGTTTCTCAAGAGACCTATTATAGATCAAACAAAAATAATATTCTACTATTTACAGATTCTGTGAGTTAGTTGTCACTTTTGAAAAACGTATATACCAAGCGGCAAAAATTGCTTCATTGATCTCGCCATCTAACTCCTTGTCCCCACAACGGTCTTCATCTTAAACTAACAATACAAATATTAAATGAATGGCAGGCAACTTGGAACAACACAACAGAAAACAAATAAGAGTGCAGTACTACAACGGAAGACATCAAAAGCTGTAGACTACATGAAGTAATACCAACTTCACTACGAATTATACATACCGGACTAACCTAAGAATACTTATAGTACAAGAGCCGGGAAGAAAAAAAGGCAGTTATCCCACTCCAATTTTTGATTACTTCAGTAAAAACTATGTATAATTACTAGTCGAAATTGATGAGTCTGCCAGGTATAGGTAGGGGGATTAAAATATGGCGGCTGTTTCAAAATCTTAAGAAACCATTGATTTTTCATTCGGAGCTCTATATCTTTAAAACTACCAACAATACTAGAAACAAGAAGAAGTAGGAAGAACAGAAGAAAATCTAAGAGAACATTATTTAAAGAAGAGTAAATTTGCTGAAATATGAGCCCTAATAGAGCTATAATTAACTACTGAAAATAGATTCACTAACTACTGATATTTCAGTACATTTTTATGAAATGTTACTTTTTAAAAAGCTATATCTCGAAAACTATTAAACGTAAATAACTCTATTAAGGCTCATATTTTAGCAAATTTACTCTTCTTTAAATGACGTACTCTTAGGTTTTTTTGTGTTGTTCCTACTTTTTAAGATATAGAGCTCCGAATGAAAAATTAGTTTTTTTATCGCTTTGAAACAGCCGCCGTTTTTTATTCCCCCTAACTATACTTGGCAGACTCATCAATTTGGACTAGTAATTATATATTATATAATTATATGTATTATAATTACATAGTTTTCATTAAAGTAATCAAAAATTGGGGTGAGATAACTGCCTCTCTTCTCCTCTTGGGCTCTTGTACTATTACTTTAAAGAACTTCTAGACCAACATGTAGACAGTGTAACGTACCGCTAACCGTTAAAGACATACTGACAGACTGCAGGCATTAGATAGACACAGGATCACCATATCATTTAGCAACTTTATTGAACGATAATAACCCTCACATTCCGGTAATATTTGATTACCTCAAGATAACAAATGTGTATAATCCAATGTATAACAAAGTTTATTTTTAAAATTAATTAATGTCACTGTTAATTTTTTTTTCATTTCAATTTAATTTTATTCATTAATATTTTCATAATATTATTTTTTTTTCTTCTATGCCCAGGGGTACGTGGGGATGAAGTCATGATTAAAAAGGGGTTGAAGGTAGCCTCATTTTCTGCATTGGTAATGTGCTTGTACTCAGTCGAGTCTGTTTATGTATGTCTACCACCTTTATGGCCGTCCTGTCGGTGTCAGTGTCCTAAATAGTGGGTTCGTAAAGTACTGAAGGCAGTCTTTGATTTTATTTGTCTCCTCGATATAAATTCTGTCACCGTCGGTAGTTCGAATGTCGTATGTACTTGGTCCGTCTTTGCTCTTTGAATTGAAGTATTGCTCACTCAGTATACCGCTCTGAAACTGTTGGGGCCTCATGGCATTTGGTGCTGTATTGGTCAGCGTAGGCGCTCTGTAGAGCAGGACTGGCCTCTGCACACTTATGTAGATCATTAATTTGAGGCAGAGAGAAAGATTAGGAGAAGTTAGCTGGTGATTAGGCCTGTAAGACTAGGTCCTGACCCGCTTGGTCTTCTTATTGCAGTGGCGAGCTAGTGTCAGGTGTCTGTCAAGGGTGACACCCAGATATACCATGCTGCCTGCTGGTCTATTCTCGTACCCTGCTTCTTAAAGGCTTTAGCGAGAGGACGCTTGTTCTTCTCTGTATCTTGTTCTGGAAGGAGAAAATAATACAGTCGGTCTTCTTGGGATTAACTATAATATTCAGCACTTCTAGTTTCTTGGTGATTTACGTAAAAGCCTTCTCCCCCTGCCGTAGAGCTCTCCTATCATTCATTGAACTACTGTAGATGGCTATATATATGTATATATATATAATAATAATATACATATACATATATATTATAATAATATACATATATATTAAGTATTGTTATTATATCAGCCAATATATTCCATTAGAGATATAATGATATTGGGAATGTTGCCAAGCGGAAAGCTCTCTCAGAACGTATAGGCAAACATTGACGTATATTGCATTACAACACACTTTTAAAAAAACCTGGTTTCACAGTGGTTTTTAATATCGAATAATAATTTTCAAGGATTTTTCTCATAAATATATGCAAATAACTATTTTGGATTAAAACATAAATTGCAATAGGAAAATAAATACAAAAAATTTTGCAAAATTTGAATCTATTATATGTTATAATTAAGGAACTCTCTCTCTGACCGGAAATCTAACCGGAAAAGTTCAAAGGTACAATCAGGGAGAAAAACTGAGATTAGTGCAAAATCGTTTTTAAAATGTGGGATTTTCCTGCCACACACAAAAGAATTGAAGCAACAGAAAAAATTTGCATATTATCACGCAATAGTTTAATATTTAAATGCATTAATTATATTAGTAAGTTGCAGGGGTTATTCAAGGACAACTCAAATAATTTAGAATGATACATCTCAGATTTTCTTTAAATTTTGCTCAGATATTAAACGGAAAATGTGATATTTTATTGAGATATGTCTACTCGTTTTTAACTTACAGATCTGTAAAGTAGAAATAAATGGGATAAAAAAAAAAATCATAAAGAAGGTGGCCAGGGGTGCAGTCACAAAAAAACTTTTTTTTTTTTTAATGTGATTTACAACTAATTACAAAATACAATAAGTAAATATGTTGTATGTTTCATATACACTAGAAAATCTTGAGAAGGAAACACCCATTGGTGGTACTTCAAACATTAATTTAAATTAGAAGGTCACTGTCCCCCTGGTAATAACCTTTCTTATAACCTTCTTGATTCCTTATTCCGAACTTTCGGACCGCGCTTCATTGCTGGAGGAGACTACAATGCTAAACACCAACGATGGGGATGCCGAACAACCAACCCCCGTGGTAATATCTTATCCCGAGTTTCTATTTCCAATACATATGCTATCCTCTCGCCCAAAAATCCTACTTATTGGCCTACATCCCTAAAAAAAGGCCGGATATCCTTGACATATTTATCACCTCCCAGATCTCCTCCTCTCAAACCATTGTTGAATCCCTGGATGATCTTTCATCAGATCGTAGTCCAGTTCTCCTTTTTTTTAAATTCAAGCTTCGTGCCTAAGCCCTCCACTCCTTCATTGATTACAGGAAGAGTTGACTGGGACGGATTTGGATACGACTTGGAACAAAAACTAGACTTGAATATTCAACTAAAGACATCGAGAAGCTATAGAAAAACTCACATAATCAGTAAGAACAAGTATAAATGACAACACTTATAGAACTAGTAAAATGAATAATAATAAACAAACTAACCTGCCACAGTATATTCGTATCTTAATAAGGGAAAACGAAGAGCAAGATCGAAGTGGCATAGGACCAGATATCCAACTGACAAAACGTATTACACCAA
>NW_027112374.1:113533-116449 GCF_000696795.3 Halyomorpha halys | reverse complement strand
ATCCTAGATTCCAATCATATAATCCTAGATCACCAGTTTGGATTCCGAACATCCCACTCCACTATCCAGCAATGTCATCGTGTGGTGGACGTTGCCTCGTCTTCTTTGGAACGCGGAATGTACTGCGCGGGAGTCTTTTTCGATATAGAGCAGGCTTTTGATCGAGTCTGGCACCGGGGACTGCTTTACAAACTCCGTAAATTCTTACCTACATATTTTCTCATCATCCGTTCCTTTCTTACAAATAGATTATTCCAAATAAACCACAAGGGTTCCTATTCATCCCTCTCTTTTCAATCCACCGGTGTTCCTCAAGGTAGTATTCTCGGTCCCATCCTCTACACCATCTATACAGCTGACATCCCAGCAGAGTCGATTTGTTCTTTCTCACAAAAAAAAAAAAAAATTAACAACTAACTATTTATTTGGTGACGTTTCGCCCAACTTTGTAGAGCTTCATCTGGGCTGTTTCACTCGAGGTCAATTCGAAAAAGTGACTGTTAGATATATATGGAATAAGTGACATTTTTCGGTATATCCCTTCCTCTGTCAAACGAAATACAACACTACATAGCCATAACTTACTCCATAGTTGCGCTACGTTCATTTCCACTGTTGAATGCGGGGGTGGTGGACACAAATAAAATATTTTTACTGTTGTATTTGTTACGGTTAAATAACATAAACCGTTCTTATTGTAGTGAGAACATTGAACACAACACACAACAAAAAGCTTGATGGCAACTCCCGACTGACGGACTGTTACGAACGGTACAGTCGATATATTCACAGTTTGCCACAGAGCAACATGTATACAATAAAAAATGAATTTTTACATCTCACTTTAACATTCACTACCTTTATGAAAAATAAAATTAAAAGTTCTCTCTTTTAGGAAAATTAGAAATATTCAAATGGTGTGTATTTTATTCTATCCAATGTGTTTTGTTTCAATTCAACGATGTTTTAGTTTTTCCCCTTCAGTTGGTTTTATAAATTTTTTAAAATTTATATATTGATATTTACAACAGTATATAAAATATATCGAGTAAATTTGAAATAATATCATAATGACATGGTACGACCTATTCATCCATTGGTAGCACTCTTTTTTTTTTTAATGATAGATATTACAATCTGCCGCACAGTTGTGGGCAATAGGTAATAGTGATGAGTGATCACATTCAAACTAAAATAAAATAAAATGAATGAAAAAAAACCTCTCTTTAAATATGAAAAACAGAAGGATGAACATAATCAAACTATGTGTATGAAAAGTAAATAAATTAATAAAATAATATAATATCTAGTCACATTTACACTTTTATATACAATATTTACACAATCGACCTGAGGATCCCTGACGTGTGAGGGGTAGAGCAGAGCTCAAAAGATCCCAGCGAATCCCTCTCGCCGCATCACTGGTAGTGAGCCAGTGGAGGCTGAGCTAGTGCACTAAAGGGTAACACTCTAAAAACATTTTTACAATATAAGCTCTCGAGGCTATCTTCTTTTCAGACGCCTGGGAGGATTGTCCGGAATGAAAGAGAAACCAAGGTTCGAAACTCATGGGTTTGCGTGGTTAGGAAGCTTATAATGGAAGAATTGATATCTGATTCGGACTAGGTTATGACATATGGAACATTAAGGTTTTTATGGATGATTTTATTCGTGATGAAGTAAGAAGCATTAAGGATTTTACGTAGGATTTTGGATTGTTAGGATTGGATAAGAGTGGTATTGATTTTTTTTTTTAAATTGGTATGGAATTTTTCACGAAGGTTTAGCAGAGCCCCAAAGCTCAACTCCGTATGTCCAGATAAGTCTTATTGTTGTCATGTAGATCAGTCTTTTGTAATGGATTGGGAATTTAGACCGTTTGTCTAGTAAGTGCTCAAATAGTCGAAATTGACGTGCAGTCTTTTCAATCTTGTGTGAGGATTCCAAGGTAATTTGTCCAGCTGTAGTCTAAGGTAGCAGATCTGTTCTACAGGAGTAGGAGCAGCATTATTTAAGTATTTGATGGGATTTGTTGGAATTTATTAAAATCCTACAGCTTTAATATGGGATTGGAGAGTTTGGGATACAATTAAAGTGTTATTATTAACTGCGAGCAATTATTGTTATCCATTAGTTTATTAGTTTTTAAAATATCCAAAATGATACTAACACAGTCAAAACACAAACTACGAGCAAGTAACCTAACACAAAAACAAACAAAATGGTGACCAGCTAAGCTCGTCACCATTTTGTTTGTTTCATAATTTATTAACGTCATTGTGGAGCCGAAGTATCTGAAACTGTTTACTTTCGGAAATTATCCGTTCAAGCAGACCTTGTCGGCTTACAATCATATGTTTTGTTTTATCTTCATTTACTTACAAGCCAATTTCCTCAGCTTTTCCAAATAGTCTTTCCACGCAATCTTGGTTACTTCCTAAAACCCCAATGTCGTCCGCATAAGCCAGGACTTTATGTTCCATTCCGACGTACATCCCACCATTTTAACGTGCTCTTCTAATCAAATTTTCTAGAACAAGAAGGTGAGACTTGCAGAATACTTATGTAACAATAATTTAAGTAGATAGTAGGTACTAATAAAAGATAAAATATAATATTCTAGATGTAAAGCATTATGCAAAACAAATGTTATTACAAATCAGATATTATTTAAGTGATAAAGAAATAAACATAATGATAGGTGCGGGAGAATATGTAAAGAATGAGTAATTAAAATTAGCATATCAAAATACGTCATTTATGATCATTTTGAACAAAATAAAATCCACATAATAGTTTGTGCTTTTTTTACTTTTTTCTGCATTTCAGAAGCCCATTTTCTTGTCATATCCTTTATTCTTGTTTTTCTAAATTCTCACATTTTTAATTTCTTTTATTTTTTATTTATTTTTTTTT
>NW_027112374.1:111231-113327 GCF_000696795.3 Halyomorpha halys | reverse complement strand
TATAAAAATTCATTATTATAATATCATTATAAAATTATTATTAGGAAATGAAATGCTTCAGAGCAGAAAGTAAGTTTTATTAAACTTATATTTTTGTTATACTTTTGGGTCTAGAAAAATTATTAAATGTATTTATCTGAATACTGTTAAAATCTGAGCTAAAACAAAAATTAAAAGGAGAAATTATTGTCACAGTGAATGATTAATTTCGAAATAATTTATCAACTCAAAGTAGAGTGCTAAGTGAAAATTGTGTGATCCCTGCAGTACACCAATTTTTTTTGTTTTTTCACGTTTTGGGAAAAAAAAATTTAAAATACCAGGAAAATAAAATGTTTAATATGTTTATATATTTAAAATGGGGAGCACTGTGGCACCCTGGGTTTGTATCCGGCTGGGCAAACTAGCCGTGAGTTAACCCTGTGTGGGGCTCCAAACCTCCTAAGGTCCACCCAGCTTCATAAATTGGTTACCCTTAATTGAAGAAAAATCTGGCGGTTGAGCGTGATCTTGAAATAATAACCATTGTTCTAAAGAACGTATTTAGGAACCTAAATTTCAATACAAGATGTACTCAGAGAGCTATTCATAGATTTGGAGAAAGTAAGTCATATTATTCTTTCATGATAAATTTTCCTGGCCCCCCCTCAAAAAAAACAACGCAAAAGTGAAATATTTATATCAAATTATCAGCCTTACTGTGCATTTTTATAACAAATTTTTCATATTTAAGAACAAATAGTACAAAAACTTATGCAAGGTTTTAGGTACTGCATATACGGAATCAAAAGTTGGGTTTAGAAATATATTTTCTTCTTTAATCTATATCTGGAAAACTTAATAAGTGATTTACAAAATAAAAATAGTTTTTAATATATATTTTACTTATCTATCTATACCTCATACACCAGGGATGCAAAATTGAATATTGGGATATTGAAATATAGGTATACGGCTTATCTACGTATTCATGTACCTGAGTCTGGCACCTGGGACTGCATTACAAACTCCGTAAATTCCTACCTCCTACATACTTTCTCATCATTCGTTCCTTTTTCATTGATCGATTATTCCAACTAAACCACAATGGTTCCTATTCATCCATCTATTCTCAGTCCACTGGTGTACCTCAAGGTAATATCCATGGTCCTTGGTCCCATCCTCTACACCGTCTATACAGCTGACATTCCAACCAATTCTATCACTATCCTCACCACGTATGCCGATGACACATGTGTGCTCGCTGTTAATAATAGCCCATCTGCAATCCTATATCACAGCCCTCGAAGAATGGTGTCGTAATTAAGATAAACTCCAACAAATCCCATCAGATACAAATCACACAAGACTGGAAAGACAGGAAACTGCACGTCGATTTCGACTATTACAGCACTTACTTGACAAACGGTCCAAACTTCCAACACATTACAAAAGACTGATCTACATGACTGTAATAAGGCGAATCTTGGTATATGGAGTTGAGCTTTGGGACTCTACTAAACCTTCGAATTCCTCTCGTATTCAATCCTTACAAAACAAAATCCTTCGTAAAATCCTCAATTCTCCTTAGTTTGTCACAAATAAACTCATACATAAAGACCTTAATGTTCCCTATGCAACCGATCTAGCCCAAACCAGATATCACTCCTTCCAGTATAAACTCCCTAACCACTCAAACCCCCTAGTTTCTAACCTTGCAACCTCTTCCATTCCTGCCAATCCTCCGAGGCGCCTGAAAAGATGTAAAATGTCATTAGAGTGCTACCAATGGGTGAGCAACTACACGCCTGTAACACTCCATTTTAACTAAGATCATATTTACTAAATGTATCATGTAATATATAGTTGTAAATTTCAATAAAGATATTTTAAAAAAAAAACTTTTAAGTTTTATTTTTTATTAATATAGTTGTTTGAGAGTGGTTTAGTTTCTTTTTAAAAACAATTTTGATCTCTTTTCTCTCAACTTAATTCCCATTTAACATCCGACGTTTCGACCTCTCAGGTCATTCTCAAGGATTCCTACAAACAGCTCCTTTTAATTACTTTTATAACAAATTTCCTTCACTTACATACTGATTTCTTTGGTCTTACCT
>NW_027112374.1:102103-111181 GCF_000696795.3 Halyomorpha halys | reverse complement strand
TTTGAGTTTTTTTGACCGCACCCGGACCATATTCCTTTCATCTTTACACACGGTCAATCAATATCTTACACTTAATACTTAAACTGTAATGTTTTCGGTAAGAACAAAAATTATACCTGTTATGCCCTCCTCAAGGAGCCCAAAATACGACTTTTATTGCAACTTAAGAATAAAAATATTTTTGACACTATTTTAGCCTCTTCGTTCTTTAGATTTTTTTTTTTTTATTTAAAATCACAAAAATGTCGATAACTTGAACATGAGCCCTCTAACCTACTGAAAGTTGGGGACGGAACTAATACTATGAGGTTTCATAATGTACAGGATCTAGTATGTGATTCCGAGAGTAAACCATGGATTACAATTGAGCAATATTTTAATTACTTTATTTTGCATCATTCATGAGAAATTTATTTAAAATTCTAATGGAGTTCATTCGATCGTCGATTTCAGCAAGGACAGTACTTGTAAGGTGCTACCACCTCTCGGAGTTGCAAGAAAGATTCCTTATCTAAATTCCGGAAAAGATCAAGTTTGGATTAAAATCAGTGTCTCTCAAGGTAGATTAGGTGTTGGAAAGATCTCTCTTAGGTGACAATTAATACCGGTGAGAAGATTTTTTCTAGAATAAATATTTTACTTATTTATTAATATTTATAACTGTATTTGCATAAAAATACGTAAGTATTCTTTATACATTTAGTACATAAAGTAAATTTGATGTAAGGTCACAATGATATGATACAGGCATGAAGAGAAACTACCCATTAGTAGCACTCTAATAATATTTCTACATTAGGAGGTCTTGAGGCCATCTTCTTTTCAGATGGCTCAGAGAATCGTCAGGAATGGAAGAGGAAGCACAGCTAAAAACCTAGAGTGTTTGGGTGGTAAGGGAGTTTATAATGGAAGGAGTGATACTTCGGTTCGGCCTAAATCGGCTACATTTGGAACATTAAGGTGTTTATGAATGATTTTATTTGTGCCAAAGTAGGGAACATTGAGGGTGAAATCCTCATGAATAAAAGGATACGAGAGGTATATGAAGGTTTAGTGGAGCCCCAAAGCTCAATTTCGAATGTTGAAATTTACAATACATAATTATAAATTTAGTAAATTCGATGTAATATGGAGTGATATAAGCGTGTAGAGAAACGTTTTTATATTAGTTGGTCTCGTGGCCATCATCTTTTCAGATTTTCAGGAATGAAAGAGGAAGCAAGTTTGGGTGGTTAGGGAGTTTATAATGGAAGGAAAGGTATCTGGTTTGGGCAAGATCGGTTAAACATATGGAACATTCTGGTCTTTATGTATGATTTTTATTGTGACAAAGTAACGAGTATTGAGGATTTTAGATTGTAAGGATTGGATACGAGAAAAGTTAAAAGGTTTAGTAGAGCCCAAATCTCAACTACGTATATCCTTATAGGCCTTATAATAGTCATGTAGATCAGTCTTTTGTAATTGATTGGAAGTTTAGACCGTCTGTCTAGTAAGTGCTGCAATAGTTGGGATCAACGAGCAGTTTCCTATCTTTTCAGTTATGTGGGGGGATTCCAAGTTACAATTTGTCCAGATCTAATCCAAGGTAGCGAATCTGTTCGACAAGAGTTTTAAAGAGAAAAAAAATTCTCGTATTTTGGTAGGATTTTTTCTATTGTTTTTTATTTGTTATCAATATCATTAGTTAATTCAACTAAACTGAAACTAGAATATGTTACTGAACATGTGATACATACCCAAAAAGGGTTTAACTCTAGTTAGTAAAATATCCGTGCTGATGTATGCTGTTGATTTGGTTGTATAGGATGAATAAAAAACTAGATCTCTAGATATTTGGTTAACAGTGGTAATGGCTAAAATTTCGGTGATGCAGATCTAATAGGAAATACAATTGATCAAGTAAAGAGGTTTAAGTATTTGGGATCTATCGTAAATAGAAAAACACAAAACTGAAGAGAAAATTAAGGTGGAAAATGCTTGTTACTTTCTCTATTTCGAAATCCCCGAGCTAAACGAATTCTGTTAGAAAATTAACGTTTAGAATTTACAAGACTATCATTTTTCCTACTGTTCTTTGTGGATGTCAAACGTGGTCTTTCACATTAGGGAAAAACAGCACTTTTAAATAATAATGAGAATAATAATCCTCCCATATACGTTTTGGTCTACCCCTCGGACGTTCAGTGCTTATTAACATTTTAGGGATCCGCTCTTTATTACCTTACAGGCACATCTTATACGCCACAATGCTATACCCTGAATTATGAAATTTGAAAATTCCATTCTGAAATTTAGTATAGTTTAGTCTTCTAAATTTTCTCTTTAATTCATCCTTTTTCGGTCCGAATATAGATCGTTAACGTCTCTTACTCAGAGAGAACTGTTAGAAGGATAATAGATTTGTAAATTATATTTTTTAAGTTGTTGGATAGAAGGTGTGAGCTAAGTAGTTTCGAAATAACAAGCATTTACTGCCTTCAACCTAGCCTTTATTTCCTCATCAATTTCGTTTTTTCTAGCTACTGTGAGATAAATAACATAAAAAATCAGTGAAGACTAAAATGACTTTATTCCAATATATTTACAAGAACAACATGTTACTCAGTCTCTATCTTCTAACTTATATCTTACTTAGCTATCTAGTCTAGGAAATATATATATGAACACTTAAGAAGAGGTGGTAGGAGAAATAGGAGGAGGGGTTTTGACCAATCGGATAATTTTAAGAGGCTAGGTGGGGGTAGTAAGCCAATGAGATTTAGAAGTAAATATCTGGAAGGGGAAAAAAAGCGTGTGAGAAAGAAGCAGGGTGTGAGGCTTCTAAGAAAGACACCAGGGCCTAAAACTTTTGTACACTGACTTACATATGTTAACCATAAAATAGTTTGACTGATGCAAGTCCATTGTTAGATGACAGCATGTACCTGCTTAAGTATAGCCTTTCCTATTGATATAGGGCTTGAAAGGGCTGTTAGAATGGTCTCAAGGGCCTTATTTGAACCTAGTTGTTTTTATTGAGTTTCTTTTCTATACTATAGAAAGTGGACATATGCAACCATATATATAAAGTGACTTAGGTTCAGTTGGGCAAGGGGCAATTGTTTAAATTTATAATGCTGGTTTCTTAACTTGTGGAACCTAAATACTTAAACCTATCTACCTGTTAAAACGTATTTCCTCCTATATCTATATTACCGAAATTATTCCCGTTTATATTGCTTTATCGGTATTTATTTCAAGAACTAGTTCCTTAGTGCAGTTTATTAACGTGGTTGTATTTAGTTCTATAGTTTCCTTGTCCTCACCCAATAATACCAAATCATCAGCCTACCCATGCACTGGTATTTTACCACCCAACGTTAAACCTCGCGCGGAGTCATTACCGCGTAGGGGGAGAGTTGTCACCCAGTCACCCATGGGTGACGGATGTAGGGGTGGTCGGTAGAAATTCCTCGAATGTTCCTCTCTGCTAAGTCCAATGGACTTCCTGACCAACAATGATAGCCCCGCCTCCCCCCCTGGATGTATAGAGTGTGATTAGGATTGAACGCCCTACTCACATATTTTTTAGTTCACAAAACAGAACCTTTAGGTTTTGAAAATAAATATTGGGTAAATATTTGAACTACAAAACGTCGAATGAGGGAACTGCATCTGGTAAATATTTATTTCAGGTTACAGCATTTCGACAAATAAGATAGACGTGTAAGGATTTGGGCCTTCTTAACGAACGGATCTCTAAAATGTTAATAAACTATGCAATGACGGTTAAAAGTCGGGTTGACCGAAGCGTAGGTGGGAGAAATGCCTCATGTTGGTCTATTTTGGGCTGGACATATATATGTTAACAACGGTTGTTGGTATCAACTTCGAAATTTAGGGTTTGCTAAGCTTTTCTTACTATTATATTTATCATAATATTATTTCCTTGGATTGTTCTGGACTTTTCTTTATAGCTTTCTGGAGAGGTGACGTCACTGCTATCTACAAAGCAGTCTGTTGCCTTTCGGCAGTTATTGTAAGTCTTTAAAGATCTTTTAACAGGTGGGGTTATGGGGGTTATCCCCAGTCACATACATATGAAGGTTGGGAAGGAAAAACAGACGATGCGAGATATTTTCATTTTAAAATTGGATTACTATTGGTTAAGGAGAGCACCATATTTTTATTAAGTCAAACATGGAAAATAAACGGGTTCCAAAAATACCAAAACCATGGAGTTAACAGCATAAAGTGGAAAATTGGTTAATGTTCACAAATTAATAAACCCTCAACAGTTGAGAGTTAGAAATTAATACTAATACTCTTATAAAAATAGCTTAAAATTTGGTTGTGCCTAGAAGTACGTGTTAATTAATTTCTGACGCTAGATTTTTATGCAAAATGATGAGAAGATAGTCAACCGCGGATAATATATATAAAAAGATGTTTGGGGGGGTGCGATCAGAGACACAAATAATTTAAAAATTTATTTATTAGTTCCAACATTTCGCTTCGAACTTATATATGAATGAAATGAAAATACATCGAAAAAATAATTTAAGAATGAATACATTGTTCACAAATTAAGATTAATTGTCTTGCAGACATTTAAATGTTTCAGTGTAAATGTTAAAATAATATAAAAAGCTTTAGTTAAATTATAATTTATAATTATTATTATTCTATGGGCAACAGACCACGGAAGCCTAAGTCCTCGCGCAATGTATTTCCCAATATTAGGATCTAATATTCCCAGTATTAGGAAATACATCGCGCGTATCTTTGACGTGGTTTTTTCGCAGGGTGGGTTCGTCACTCCAACGCCTATTTTTTGTGAGTGCCACCCATTGGCTAACGGGCCTCGCAAATGCCCGGGGAGAGGTTTTCAGTGAGTTTTGCATTACTTTGTGCTTGAAAAAAGCCCGGGTGGGACCGGAATTCGATCCGACAATCTGTGGTAGACTAGCGTTACCACGCTGCTACCGCTGCCCCCTATAATTTATAATAACAATCAATAATGGCTGTATACATAGCTCTCATTGATGCGGAAGGTTGGTTTTGTAGTAGGTGAAGGAATAGGTGTTGTTAAAAAAAAAGGATGGATGAGGATTGGTGACTGGAGATAGGAAGAAGTTTCCAGAAGGAGGATGCACCTATGACTAACGATTTGCTAATGGAAGCGGTGTTAAGGGAGTGAATTTATAAATCTATTGGTTGGGATCTGATGTTTAATGGATTAATAGATGTTCGTAGAATGAGGAATAGTGAATTGATTGGTTGTTAAGGAGAAATAAGGGAGGGAATAAAGGAGAAGCTTGGAACCAATTAGACTGGCCTTAGTTTTCCCAGCATTCAATATCAAGTATTTTTTTAAAGCTCGTGCGTTAATGCTATTCGTACCATCTTGTATCATTTGGATGGCCTCGAGCATCTCGGAGGGATGAAAGGATATGTAGATTTAGAAATCGTCAGCGTTTAATTGTGAATGGTTAATCAATATAGTTCTTTATTTTTAATAATTTCTATATTGTTGTTAAATTTATTTACTAAATTTTCATATTTATTTTATTAATTATTCTTTCCGTTAACATAATTTTAATATTATTATTCTCATACAGCCTTTATCTTCTTATAGCACTTGAGCTACTCATAGTACAAGAGCCCAATAGGAGAAAAAAGGCAGTTATACTGTTATAGTTATACTATGAAAACTATGTATAATTACTAGTCAAAATTGTTGAGTCTGTCAAGTATAATTAGAGGGAATAAAAAATAGTGGCTGTTTCAAAGCGATAAAAAAACTAATTTTTCATTCCAAGCTCTATGTCTTAAAAAGTAGGAGCAACACAAGAAAACCTAAGAGAACATCATTTAAAGAAGAGTAAATTTACTAAAATATGATCCCTAATAGAGTTATTTACGTTAAATAGTTTTCGAGATATAGCTTTTTAAAATGCAACGTTTTATAAGAATGTTGTCTGGGACGTACTGAAAGATCAGTAGTTAGTAAATTTATTTTGAAAAATTTATATCTCAAAAACCATTTGACATACAGATATCTATTAGCATTCAAATCAAAGCTAGTTTAATCAGATATAGTTTATGTAGCTTATAATGTTTATCTTCGTAGGAGTAATATTTTACATGAAAGTTGCTAAAATAAATTGATTTATAGTCGTTTAAACAAATTTTCATTTGCCAAATTTATATTCATAAGTGAATATCATAAAAACCACTATCCCTACGAAGATAAGTCTCATAAACTACTTTAGTGAGTTAAATTTACTTTATTTTGAGAGTTGGCAGACATATATGCATCTTATGAATCTAAAGATATATTTTTTCAAATATCCAAAATTGGATACGAACAACGAGACATTAAATTTTGTGAGTTTATTTTGTCAAATATCATAAAAACTACTACTCCTACTAAGATAAACATAATTAACTATTTTGTAGTCAATTTAACTAGCTTTAATTTGAGCGCTGACAGACATCTGTACGTCCAATGGTTTCTGAAATGAAGTTTTTCATAAATCAAACTTATTGTCGGAACAACTCTAAATCAATTTATTTTAGCAAATATCATGAAAACTACTATTTCTACAAAGGTAAAGGTCATAAGCTTTATTATAGTCCATTAAACTAGCTTTAATTTTAATGCTAATAGACATCAGTACGCCACATAGTTCCTGAGATATAGATATCTCAAAATAAATTAACCTACTACTAATGTTTCAGTAGATTTTAAAGAAATTTTGCTTTTTAAAAAGCTATATCTCGAGAACTATTGGACATAAATAGCTCTTTTAGGGCTAACATTTCAGCAAATTTATTCTTCTTTAAATAATGTTCTCTAAGACTTTCTAGTGATGTTAGTTTTTAAGATATAGAGCTCCTAATGAAAAATTAATGTTTTTTTTAAGGTTTTGAAACAGCCGCCATTTTTTATCCCCCCTACCTATACTTGGCAGATTCATCAATGGTGACTAGTAATTATACTTAGTTTTCATTAAAGTAATAAAAAATTGGGGTGCGATAACTGACTTTTTTTCTTCCCGGTTCTTGTACTATCGTGTCTGTTAACACTATTCATCTATACGTTAATTATTTTCTTATTATTAATCATTCTATATATCCTCTGTTCGTAGGGTATTATCTTGTTTTTTGTTCATAGACCTGATGAAAGCCAGAAATTCTGGCCGAAACGTTGGCACTAAGAAATAAGTTTTTAGCTTATTTATGCAAAATGTTTGAAGATCAGGATGGTAGAAAGTTTACCCATGCCCTGGAGGTCAATAACAATAGTTAATAAGCAGATTTTTCAGAATATCTGCTAGATTTATTGTAATTAGATCCTATATTATAAGTAACAGATATACTGATATATCATTATAAATTACTTTATAGTGCCATTAATGAGCTTCAATTTGAGCCCTAACGGATTTATTTAACACAAAATTTCTGAGATTCCGAGAGTTTCTAAAGCCAATATTTTCCACCTCCTCCCCCCCCCAAAAAAAAGCTTCAGCTAGGGACCCTAATAGAGCTCATTTGACTCAATATACATAATGCATTTAAAGAGAGAGGCTGTGTAAATTTGATCTTTTGGAAAGGGGAAGTCTGTATTTTGTGTCAGACTGATGGTGACGAGGATCTCCAGGTTTGTTGAATCAAATAATTTAGCGAGTCTGCCATCTTTGTGGTCGTCCTGTCGGTGTCAGTGTCCGTACAGTACTGAAGGCTGTCTTCTTGATATAAATTCTTTCACAGTAGTTTGAATATACTATGTATGAGGTACGTCTTTGCTCTTTAAAGTGAAGTATGTCTCACTATACGTCTCAGTATACCGCCCTGAAGCTTATTTTTTCTGTATGTTGCATATGTAAAAATTCTGCAAAAATATCCACAAGCTAAATTATAAGAATAAAAATTCCTAAAATTAATCATATCTCATGAAATAATGTGATAACTTATAACTCAATAGAGACCGTATTCTCATCAAATTTCATTTCCCCCCCCCCCTTCCTTCTAATTCCACCAAACCTCAACAGATATTAGAACCATGGAAAAACATTCAAATAACACTAATTTTATATTATATAAAACACTAAAAAAATACAAAATTTATCGTCTTGGCATTTTTTGACAAATTTTTCTTTTCTTTTTTTTTTAAATTTAATGCTTGAACTAAATTTCTCATATTTTCCACACGTATAGCAATATTTATTCATTTTATCTTCATTGAATTTATAGTTTAGAATTGACAAATTGATTTACTTACGAAGTGGAATTCATTCCTCACCCCAAAAAAACGAATAAGTAAACACGAGTGACGAATATTCTTGGAATAGTATTACCACTATAAATAGAACCAACCTAGGTTGTGTAACAGAAAAAAACTCAGGAATAATCTAGTTTTAGTAGGATATTTATAGCGATCTTAGTGAAAATATTATTTCGGAATACCTGGATACCATGCATCACCAGCATGGGAATTAACTCTGATATTATTAATTTTTTTTTAAACCTATTTATTTTTATCTTCTAACTTATTTATCTATTTATTTTTATGTTCTAACTTATTTTTATGTCCTAATTTATTTATTTATTTTTTTTATGTTCTAAATTATTTATTTTAGTTCATTTATATGTCTTTTAAATTTATGAATTAGTTGTTTTTAATTTATTTATTTGTTTCTGTTCTTAAACTCTTCTAATGCTGCAATTGTTTTATTTCTGCTTTATTTATATGTTTATATGTTGCCGATTTCTGAATTGTTGATTTCTATTAATTTGCATAATTGATCAGACAGTTGTTGCGGATCACTGGAGAGGAGATGTATGAAAGTATGAAACGGGGGGAATAATGTATTAGACGAATGGACGGTAAATACATACTTAAATATGTATGTGTATACCTGACCTATATGTATATACTTTATTCATATATGCTGCCTAAATACATTAGGTTGCTATCTTACACAGCATACTTATCAATCCGTATTCGGACATATCTACAATACATATTCATGGTATAATCATAAAAAAAGATATACAATTAATAGGATATAATAAAAAAATTTTTTTTTT
>NW_027112374.1:89879-94503 GCF_000696795.3 Halyomorpha halys | reverse complement strand
TCTTATAACTATTTCGTTTTTCCAATGCAGTAATCAATAAGTCAGTGAGAGAGTAGCCTGTCCTTTCGTATTAGGTTGGGTAAAAAGAAATTCATTATTTTTTCGGTAGATGGCTGTAGTGATCGATAGCTTGTAAAGTATCAATCAAACAATTTCACATTTATGCTCGTTGTCAAGCATCACTAAAAAGATTCATTTGCTGTTGTTTTTTTGGTCGATTCAGTTGTGAGTCAGAGGGTGTAATGATGGAAGTCAACAAAGAGAATATTCCATACATTTTATTTTTTCTTTGATAGAGGCGAAAATACAAGCCAGGCGACTGAAATTTTTAATGGTGTTTATGGTCCCAATACTGAAACAGCTAATTACGCGGAAATTTTGTTTCGTTGATTCCCTTCGGGTAGTTTTGATGTTAAAGACGCACCTTGCACTGACAGGCCGATGCAAAAGTCGATAAAATCACAGAAATAATCGAACATGTTAGAATTAGCCAAACCAATTAACACCAACAACCATGATGGATCGAATTTCCATCTGCGAAACTTTGGGCAAACGGAATGAAATAAAATGTTTTTAAAAACATGGCCTGTAACGGAATCGTTATAGCATCATTTCTGATCCTTGAGGGTTGGAACCAAAATAACCAACCTTAAGGTGCAGCCAACTAAGCTATATCTGAAGGGAACACACCTCTGGAAGAAAGTAGGACACTTAGTGCCCACTGTCCACGCACAAGGTGTTTTGAATGCGAAAATGAGAGGGACATAGCAAAACAGTGCTCATATATGAACCCAAGAAAATATATGAGCCGGGGCAAACCAATAGAGATCAATTCCCAACAGATACGGAGATGCAACCCGAGGTTGAGTAGATCATCGTGAATCCACGGAAGCATTGGGAACGTCGGAGACCGAAGAAGAAGCTGAGGGGCCACGGAACCGAAGTAGTCAAGGAGACAGAATGGAAATAGGAGAATGGAAACAAGGAAACAGAGGCGGATGGAGGCGAAAAATGGGAGAGAGGAAGACGCGACATATCTGAAGGGGATGTCGGCAGAGGGGTCCCCGCACACTGCTGAATCATAACGTGAGGGAGAACAGCGGTGGACTGCTTATAATAGAGAGAGCAGGAGTGTGGTTCCTGGTGGACACTGACAGTTCCAACACCATCATCTGCCAAGAAGCCCTAGGAAAACTGAGTTGTGGAGAGAGGACACACCAGATTCTGGAATGTCAGTGTGAACTAATCGCCCCGGATGGCCCTTGTGAAGAGAGGGAGAGATGGAAATTGAGTTCAGAAGGTAGGGATTTAGTAAGGAAAACTTGCTGGCATAGCGTAGGAAGTATGCCAAGGGAATAAAAAGTAATTGTTGGATGAGACCTGCTAGGGAAGTTGGGAGCTGGTTAGTAATAGCAGGGGAAAATGGAAGATTAAGTTTGGATGTGAAATTTACGAATGTCATTTTCAGCGGAAGAATGCAGGTGCTCGGGTTGCAGCATTAATCAGGCCGAGGACTGGAGACGAAGTCTTTGGAGGGAATATGAAGATATCTTTTTTAAAGAAGGAGACATGCTCGTGGCGACCGGGAGGACAGTTTATGGGATTTTACTAAAACAAGACAAAGTGACGTTGAAGAGAGGAGATACCCGCAAGCGTTGTGACCACATCAGGGAAGAGCTCTAAAGTTTAAAACTTCAGGGAATAATTATTGATAGTACTTCCCCGTACAATATTCCGTTGTAGGCCGTGAAAAAGAAGAGCGTGCCTGATGAAAATTTCGAAAAGTATAGGGTTGTGATTGATTACAGGAAGCTGAATGAGAATACCATGGACGAAAAGTATGCGATCCCCAGATTTGAAGACACTCTGGACAGGCTGAGTGGGGCGACGTTGTTCAGCACATTGGACTTGAAGGCCGGATATCATCAAATTAAAATGCACCCTAAGGATCAACATAAGACGGTATTCACATTCATACTCACGTAGAGAGGACACTACGAATTTACAAGGAAGGCCGTTTGGCCTCAAAAATGCTTCCATAACCTTCCAGCGCCTGATACGAGCTTTTGAAGGGAATTGACGAATCTGTTAGTGTTTTCATGGAAGATCTCTTAGTGTTTAGTAAGAACAAAGAAGAACACGTGCAGCATTTACACAGCGTATTCACAGGAACAAATACATTTTTTGGGCCACACGATTTCCAAGGAAGGAGTTAAGCCCAACGCAGATAAAGTTGGAGCTATACAGAAGATGGCAGTGCCTAGGGATGTGAGTTCGGAGGTTCCTAGGAACTTATATATATATATATATATGGAATCCAACATTTTTCCACAATGTCACTTGTTTTTAATTAATATTCCTTGTGTTGTATATATACAATTAAAAAGCTAAGAGAAATAACATTTCAAGTGAAATTTCAGGGAATATTAAAAAGGGAAATGCTTGGATGAATATTTTTATATGTCTTTCTTTATTTCTGAAACTTAAAATTGACGCATTTTTAAGTTGAGAAATTCAATTTCATTCTTCATAATAGGGATATAAAAGTATGCAATACAATTAGCTTTGTATTAGTCCATCAATAATGGATTAAACGGGCATTGTTGTTGAAGCTATCCATTAAATCTAATTTTGGTGAGACTGTATAGAAATAAAACAAAGTGAAAACATTTAATGGGCACACTTTTTACTTCTGGATATGGAGGAACAAACTTATTAAAGGAGAATACCTCAAAAAAATATCATTCCAAGTTTAACTTTAACTTTAAGAATTGTTCCTCTGTGAAAGTTATTAGTTATGAATAAGCTTCTACAATAAGTTCTGGAAATATGTATATTTGTTATAAATTCTGCTTTTATTTTATATTTTTTTTAATTTAACTTTTGTGATGTAATTTGATTTATTTGTGTTAAAACGAGTGTTAAATATAACTATTTACACAAGTTAATTCCTTTTTATTGGCATCAGAGATAAAGAGATTAACTGAATGAGTTAACTTTCCAGTTAACTGAATGACTCACTTCAACTCCACATCTGTTTTCAGAACATTTAATAATTTTTGTCCCAGCGAAATTATTATCTCCTTGTTTTGCAAAACTATGATAGAAATTAAAATTCATAATATCAGGTATAATGTAAATTGAAATTATTGAAGCCGAAAAAACCATTATCTTCTTATAGCTATATAATTAATTAAAAATATTATAAAATAGATGTGAGCTAACCCAGAGATTCAAAAATTGTTTTCTTTTTTATTTATTTAAAAAAAAATCATTTATCTAAATTTTAACTATATAAAAACTACAATATATTTTTGTCCATACCCTCTTTATTCTTTTTCTAACGGAATGGCCTTTAAGACCAAGCAAATATCATTATTTTCATTTCCTTTCATACCCCTTTTCTCCTTCTTTTATTCTTCCTACCTCTTCCTCATTCTTTCTGATTGTTCCTTCCCTCTTCCTTTAGTCCACGAGATACCCTTTCTCGCATTTCTCTCCCCCACAAGGACTTTAATTTTTTTTAGTTGTTACTTTACAGTTGTAAATTACATTAAATAAATAAATAAAAATCCGGGAGAATTTTCTACAGAAAGTTGGGGTCTAACAGGGGTAAGGAGATCTGCGATTCGAGGGTCCGTTAAGAGTGATAACTATAAGGGAACTCAATATTGTGAGGATGCTTCAAGGACTTCAAACTACGAGCACCGGGGGTCGATGTTTTTCCCAAAGCTTTGCAGCTTTTCTCGGAACCCACCCGTCAGGAACTGCGAGACCCAATAATCTGGGAGGACCCACCACCGCTCTCAGTCTTGAGAGTCCATTATTCAATGAAACACTCCTGTAGCATCTTCTTTCATAGGTTCGGAGTCTCGCCAATCCTCTCTCGAAGTCCCTCCGTAGCGTTACCAGTCTGTGCTTCTTTACTTCGTACTTAACGAAATCCTCCCTGAGAATGAGGGCATCGCTCCGGCCAGCACCTACAACACCTCATGTGATACCGTTCTGTTGGTCATCGTGACCCTCAGCAGAGCCTATCTCTGTATGGTGGCCAGTTTCCTCTTTTGATCTTGGGTGAGGTTTCGGCTCCACGGAGGGGATACCTACCTCATAATACCCTCCTGAGTGTGGTCATGGTCCTCCAAGCCTTGATGGGGTCACCCTATCCCTTAAATACATTAGACGAGGAGTGGCGTCAAATCGTCTAATTTTCCCCCGAGGCACGTCACTTCCTCACCTAGGATGCCTAGGGTAATAGGATGAGCCGTATCTGTGGAGCCTCTTATAAGTATGGTCTGAGTCTTAGCTGCGGCCCCTCTCTCACACCATTCTCGTAGGAGACCGGCACACCTTTCTGCTTCCATCTAGAAAAAAAAAAAGCAAATATTTTATTATAACAAGAAACAAAAAAAATACCCACAATATTCGAAATGTAGGTTTTTTTGGGTGCAATACTAATTATTTTTTACCTCTTACACGAATTACGTACGTTGAACATCTTTACATTCCCTAAAAAATTGTGAGTAAAACCTTCAAAAATTACTTGCTGTACATTTTGATTACTACAACACTTGCTTGACGTATGCTCCATGGAATGGCCAATGAAAATATAACTATCCATCTT
>NW_027112374.1:80837-81756 GCF_000696795.3 Halyomorpha halys | reverse complement strand
TACAGAGTTTCTGTTTATTATCATGAGAGTATACACAGCTAACTTATATATATATATATATAAAATTTCTATTTCTTTATCAATAAACAATAATTGGTTAAGAAGTAGAACTAGAGACCTTTTTTTCGCTAAAAAACCCAATAAGTGCAAAATCGTGTAGTAAAAAGCCACGATGTATAAAAAATCCATATCTTGCAATACTTAATTTTATTGTTTAATTTAAAATATTAGTACAAGGGAACCTTACCTAAAAAACTAAAATTTTGTTCATAATTAAAGAGGTATGAGAAAGCTAATTGCATTAAATAATTCAATGTTCCTATTATGAATTTCAACTTCTTAAAACTGTTTCAATTTTATTTATTTATTTTTTTAATAATTTATTTATTTATTGATATTTACAACTGTATACATATATGCACATCACGTAAATTTGCTGTAAGTGCTATTATGGCATGATAAAAACATGTGGAGAATCTATCCATTGATAGAACTCCAAAAACATTTCTAAAGGAGAAAATTTCGAGGCCATCTTCTTTTCAGACGCCTAGGAGGATTATTAGGTAATGAAGCAGAAGCCAGGTTAGAAACGAGTTGGTTTGGGTGGTTGAGAAGTTTATTATGGAAGGATTGGTATCTGATTCTGGCCAAATCGGCAATATAGGGAACATTGAGGTCTTGATGGATGATTTGATTTGTGACAAAGTAAAGAGCATCAAGGATTTTACGAAGGATTTTGGACTGTAAGGATTCTACTGTTTTATTCTAACGAATGTGAATAGCCCAGCTTGGGCATATTGTTTGTTATTAGTTTATATAAATGCTCTTTAACTCATAATTTTTGTATAATTACTACAATTGATTATCTATTTCCTCTATTTCAAAGGCTTACTCTATTATTTCGGGGGTTGCCCCATAA
>NW_027112374.1:73241-80742 GCF_000696795.3 Halyomorpha halys | reverse complement strand
CATCTTATTATATATCTATTTTTATGGTCAATTATATATACATGTATAAAATAATAATAATAATTTATTTATTTGTTTATGGGGCAACCCCCGAAATAATAGAGTAAGCCTTTGAAATAGAGGAAATAGATAATCAATTGTAGTAATTATACAAAAATTATGAGTTAAAGATCGTTTATATAAACTAATAACAAACAATATACCCAAGCTGGGCTATCCACATTCGTTAGAATAAAACAGTAGAATAAAAAATGTCACTTCATATTTAATAATATTAAAAAACAAAACAAAAACTATACCTCCTATTGGGACGATAGGTGTCCATCTCTAAGCAAAAGGTTTTGGGTTACATATATAAAAAATAGTTTAACGTCTAATCCTGATGGTACAGACAGAAATTCACACAACTGATTTCGCCTAATATCGCTTAGCTCCGGCATGTATCGGATTCGGTTCTCATGATACGCGGGGCAATTTGTCATGGAACATGAAAAAATGGAAACAATCCTCCAGAACCGTTCCATCACGAGTTGGACAAAGCTTCTGTAAGTAATATAATATAATAGTAGCAATATAGAAAATGATATTCCCGCTAGTTACAACACATGTGACGGGCTAGGATGAGGACTGGTAATCCAAGTTAAAAAAAAATAAAACTCAATGTAGTTCTCTGTTACAAGCATGACCTAGAAAGACTTTTACTAGGGATGCGACATTCACATCGATGTTCCCAGAAAAAAAATATATCACTGTTCTGCAAATCGATATATTGAAGCTGATGGTTTTACATCGATGTTTTACTTTTGTCCCAATTTTTCATTTTTTTTTTAAATGGAAAACGCAACAGTAAAAAAATATTTTTTATTTATTTAATGTAATTTACATCTGTACAAAGTAATAAACACAATAAGTAAATAATTGGAGAAGTTTGTCGGGGGGTGAGGTCAACAAAGAACAACATAAATAAACAAAACCATATTTATTTATTTTATGCCGACGTTTCGACCTGAGTTTCAGGCGTAGAAGGCAGGCTTGTACTGGATAAGTAAATATCTGAAGTACTGAATAAGTATATTTGTGGAATGTTTCATTTACACTTGAAAATCTAGGAAAGGAACCACCCATTAGTGGTACTTCAAGTATTAATTTAAATTAGAAAGTCCTATGACCATCTTCTTTTCACATACCTCGGAGGATTATCTGGGATTGTTAAGGATGAGAGATTAAGATGGTTAAGGAGTTTGGTATGAAAAGACGCATATCTGTTTTGGGCCAAATCTGCAACGAATGGGATGTTAAGGTCTTTGTGAATGAGGTTATTTGTGACGTAAGCTGAAACCACTAGTTTAAACTATTCCAACATTCGCCACTTGTGCTTACTTTTATTTTTTGATCGAATTCGACTTTTTACACGTTAATCAATGTATTTCTATTAAACCAGAACAAAAAAATAATAAAATGAATAAATATTAGCATAGAGACACCTATATGTGTTTAATGTGAGAAATTATTTTAAGCATTAAATGTTAAGCAAAATAAAATAAAAAAACCAAAACGTGCAATTTTGTGCTATTTGAAATTAACGTTATTTTAGATTTGATGGAATTTGAATCTAGGGGACAAAAGAGGAAATCGCACGAAATTTCGGTTTCTAGTCACATTAATCAATATATCCACTAGGCACTCCGCCACTCTTCTTTCTATGGTTTCTCCTCATCTGTTAAAATAATAAAATACTAATTATCTACCACACACAAAGATTTATATATAATATTTAAACAGTTATCAATATATTTTCTTGTTAGGCATTTAAATTTAAAATATAGTTTCTAAAATGGTCAGCATTATATATAAACATTATTAAAAGATTCATTGCATTTTTCTTTCAGGATTTCCGCTCTGTCACGCAGTATAGGATCACCATCCTGCGAGGATAAAATGAAGAACAGAAATTTGATCAGGGTAGGTTGAAGATTAGAATGGGGAAAAAATTTTGCCTAAAAGTTGTGGATATTTTAGTCGATCTAAATTAATATCAGATATGTTATTAATAATATCATTCTTTATTATATATATATATAATCTTTACACTTTCTTGAGATTGGTTTTTATTGTTTAAATAAAATAAATTTTCTCCAATTTCAGTCTCAAAACAATTTATATTTCTTTAAATCCGACGTTTCGGCCAATTCGGCCATCCTCAAAGACAATACTTTATTCGTCATTTTAAATTAAAAATTAAAACTTTTAATCATTGAAAATGATGAGTTAAAATAGTGAAAATTAACTGTTAAATTAATGGTTTTAATTTAATATAAAGAATTGACAAAATAGGGAAATTTTGGATTAAAATTAATGAACAGGGCAGATAGCTTGCATAAAGGTTTTTTTAAATTGATGCAGTTCTATGTTTGTATTAAAATTGTCCTTGAGGATGGCCAAATGGGCCGAAACGTCGGACTTATAAAGAAATATAAATTGTTTTCAGATTAGAATTGGATAAAATTTATTTTATTTAAACAATTATTTTTTATTTATTCTAGGATTAACCGCTTTAGAATAATGTTACAGGCATTGATAAAAGCCATTATTATTAACATTAGAGCATGATATAAAAGTTAAAAAGATATAATAATGAACTTATGGAACATAAATATAACTGATGAAATGAATTAAAGAAGAAAAAATAGACAGAATACGTAAAATGAAAAAGAGAAGGAAAACAGATAAACAAAACAGTATATCACCTCATAAATCAACGTGACTAACTTCTAATAATATAAATGAAAAAAAAGTCTAACACATATCAACTAAAAATAACTATCAAAAAGGAACTATGATTGTTTATATACATGTAATTCTGAAGAAAGTAGACAGTAGACGATTGCTAAAACAATATTTTATTATGAAAATAAATATCGCTTCGGCGGTACATAGACTAAAATTGAAAACTTAAATTTAGAGTTTCTGTAATAATTATTAAGAATAAAGAATCCAATTTATGAGTGTGGAGGAACGAGGAGAAGATGGTTGGGGGTGCGGTCAATGATAAACACAAATAAGTTGGATTAACCTATTTTATTGTGCCAACGTTTCGGCTAGAGTTTCTAGCCTTCTTCAGGGCTAAAACAGAACAAGATAACAACCACAGTAAGTATGGAAAAATAAAAAAATAAAAAAAAGAAAGTATAAACAGAATAATTTTACACACAAAATGAATAATTTTACAAAATAGAATTAATAAAATGAAGTGATGAGAGAAACGGGAAATAAAATGTATACATAGGTAATTGAAAAAGTGGGTAAAATAACATAATTAAGGAAATGAAATAAAAATGAAGTTACATAATGCAAAGAAGTATGAACATATTAGTTATTAATAATTTAAAAATTGAAATATGAAAAGAAAATGAAAATTGAGAGGAAGAAAATATATGTAACAATAATAGTTGATAAAGAGGCAAAATATAAGTAAAGTATACCAAGAAATGAATAGAAAAAAAAAATTCAGAAAACACCAATAATAATATAGTGAACAAAACTTATAACGCAGGTAAGGAAAATGAATAAAAAGGAGAAAATGAAGGGTAAGAGTAAAATAAAGAAAGGGGAAAGAAATCAGAAAAGAATAAAAACGAACCTGTTAGCTGGAAAATCTAGAGGAAGAAAGCGTGTGAGAGGGTGATGACAAATGGTTATTGGAAGAGTTAAAAATATATACGAACCAACGAATTACCGAATAACGAAGTACCGGAAGATGACAGTGTCATGGGTATTTAACAACAGTTAAAAAGAGGAAACGTAATATAAGAGAGGGATGACAAATGTGTAAGAAAACGTTTAAAAGTGAAATAATACGTTAAAAAGCGGGTGGAAAAAATAAAATGAATTTATAAAAAAATGTGAAAATTACTTTTTTAATAAATTAACTATTTGTGAATATGTTAATAATAAGTTGTTGTTGTCGGTTTTTAAATTGACGGAAGAAGGTTCTAATTGGATATGGAGGCTTTCAGAGATGAGCCTTTTGTCATGGTTATGAACAGTAGTGTGTGGAGCTTTAGTTTTTAATTTTTTTTTTAAATGAAGCCATTACCATCCCATATTTATACTTGGTCTTATGACAACCTATTGAAGGAATAAATTTGAAGGTTTTAAAATATATACTTATTTAGATTTTTTTTTATTAAAATTTACAATTGTATAAAAAAAAAAAAAAATGCAGTAAGTAAATGTGATAAATCTTTCAGAACAGATTTATCTCTATGTTTATGTTATGTCAAAGAATCCATGATGATCTTGGGAAGAAAACACCTAATGGTCATACTTCAATCATTTGGCTTTAAATTAGATATTCAATTTAATTAAATGGCCCTAGGCCATCTTCTTTTCAGAGGCCTCGGAGTTGATCAGGGATTGTTAAGGATGAAATATTAAGTACTAAAGGGTTTGGAATGAAAGGAAGTATATCCATTTACAAATCTGCAACAAATGGGATATTGAGATGTTTATGGATGAGCTTATTTGTGATTTAATAAGGAGCATCATGGATCTTACAGGGAATTTCGGATTATAAGGATTGGTCATGGGAGGAATTTGATGGTCTGGTGGAGCCCAAAGCTCAAAAGCTTCGGTATGTCCAAATGAGTCTGATTATCAAAGTGTATAAGAGTTTTTTTGTTGTAAATAGGAAGTCCCCATCTGTCTGGGAAGTCCTTGTTTCCAGGTTACAAATACCTGCGCTTCAAATCCCTGAGTTACGGCCGACCCTGAATTTTAAAGAACTGCACCCAGTAGATAAAATTCAGGTTATATTATATAACACATTGCGGCGTATGAGATGGGCGTGTAAGGTTGTGGGACTGAGTAATGAAAGGATCCCTAAAATGCTAATAAACATGAATTGAATTGAACCCACGGGTCCAAGAGGTAGACCGAAACGTAGATGGGAGGATTGCGTTAAAACTGATTTAGTTGTTTGGAGAGGTGTCACTGGAAAGATGTATGTAGAGAATGATAAGTGGTATCGGCATCGAACCTTCGGGTTCGCTCAGCCTGTATTATTTTTATTATTACTAATTTTACAAAAAAACATATAAAATAGTTTTTTTTTTTATATTTATTAAAAATTGGCAAATGGTAATGACGACTTTCGAGATTCATTGAGGGATGATCAGTGCCAAATTTAAAAAAAAAGTACGAAGGAGTTACATTTTTTTTTTTTATTTTCTTCAGAATTCATTTACTCTCCATTACTTCCTGAATGTATTATGTATCATTTTTGCTTTCTATTAAAGAAATAAAAATGGAAGAAGTATTATTATTCAAACTAATTTATAAACTATTGTTTCAGATCTGGAACAGAAATCGAACGATCTATGAAGTCAAACAAAATTACAAGTCAGTAAATTTAAACTTTTATTGTTAAAATAACTCTTCTATAACATAAATTTTGATTGGATTTTTAATGTTGTGTTTCAGAAAGAATGAACCTGAAAAACTAAGGACTATTTTGAAATCGGTACGTATTTTTCAGTATTAACATAGAATTATATAATACCAAAAAAAACATTCTAAATAACAAATTAATCAATAGTCACACATCATTCGCCTCTGATATTGAAGCATCCTCCGAATCACTCTATCAATATATAAATAAAAGCATAGTCAGTATGGATTGAGTTCTAATGTATACAAAATAAAAAAATTTCTTCCTATATTGTACGCTGAAATTTTATTTTATTTTTTAAAGAAAAAGCTGGTAAGATTTTTATTTGTAAGATCGTTTTAGTGTTCTCGAAAATCCCTAAATGAGAGTTTTCATAAAATGATTGTATACCTGACGCAGTTCGCAACGTCATGAACCCCAATACAAGTTTCTGCTGACTGACGTCGGGAAGTAGATCACATAAAATATTTTTAGTAATTTTTATTAAAATCCATTTTTAGATGGTTTTTGGACGCTAAAAAACGAATCTTACTTGCTTTTTACCTCACGAAAACTTTCACCCTACTATATATGAAGCGAATTTCGGTATTTATGTTATGTATGCATTTAAAATCAATTAATACAATTTAGTATATTTTAATTCACAATGCCGTAATAACAGCACCATATTAAAAAATAGAAAAAAGGGACATAATATTTTTTTCAAAGGGAAATAAAGTTTTTTTGCACCTATGTAACGTTATAAAAAAATAAAGCTAATATTCGTTTTGTACTGTGAAAAAACCTTGAATCCACATTTTCGTTGTAATCAAAAATTAAAATATAGGGACCTCAATATACTTAATTTAAAATAAATCGATTTACAAGCAGGTGATCAAAAATCGACTTTATTTTCGTTTTCAGCACCCTCGGAAACATATATAGGGATCCCAATATGATAGAAATCCGAAAAGTTAAAATAATTCGATTTGAAAGCACGTGATCACAAAATAGATTTTATTTTCGTATTCAGCACCCCCGGAAACATATATAGAGATCCGAATTTGTTAGAAATCCGAAAAGTTAAAATAATTTGATTTAAAAGCACGTGATCACAAAATCGATTTTATTTTCGTATTCAGCACCCCCGGAAACATATGTGGGGATCCCAATATGTTAGAAATCCGAAAATTAAAAATAAATCGATTCACAAGCACGTGATCAAAAATCGACTTTATTTTGTTTTCAGCACCCCCGGAAACATATGTGGGGATCCCAATATGATAGAAATCCGAAAAGTTAAAATAATTCGATTTAAGAACATGTGATCACAAAATCGATTTTATTTTAGTTTTCAGCACCCCCGGAACATATGTAGGCACCCCAATATGGTTGAAATCCGAAATATTAAAATAAATCGATAAGCAAGCTCGTGATCATAAATTCGATTATATTTTCATTTTTATGACCCTCGAAATATATATATATATATATATAGGGACTCCAATATATTAGAAATCCGAAACATTAAAATAAATCGATACGCAATTGCGTTATCGTAATATCGATTATTTTTTCTATTTTAGCACCTCTGTAACTAATCTATTGACCTGAGAAAACATAAATATGGCCATGTGTCAGATATAAGAAAGGTCAGAAGGAATCCTGTATTTGGATTTTTGGCGCTTCATAACTAAATGTTAGTTCATGGTTTCAGATCATAGCTAATTTAGTTCCAAGAGTTAGCTAACAACTAATCGGTTAGTTTTTAGTTTCCAATCCAACTACAGCTAATTTAGCTTTAGTTTTTAGTTGTTAGTCATAAATAATTTTGGCCCAACTCTAGATATAGTATACCAAAAATGAATTCACTAACTACTACACCGAAGCTTCTGTCCACCTGTTACTCTTAATAATATACCTCTTCCCAGATCCGACACAGTGCGATACCTCGGATTCATTTTGGACAAAAGACTCACCTGGAACCAACATACTAGACTCAAAAGACAAGAACTCAACATACGGTTCAGCCAACTATACCGACTGCTCAGCCGGACCTCTCATCTTTCACTA
>NW_027112374.1:70367-71716 GCF_000696795.3 Halyomorpha halys | reverse complement strand
AATTGGAGTTCTGGCAATGGTCAGATTCTCCACTCAAGTTGAGTTTTGCGGCTTTAACGCACTTGCTCAGCCTCCACTGGCTCATTACCAGTGATCCGGCGAGAGGGATGCGCTGGGATCTCTTGAGCTCTGCTCTACCCCTCACACATTGGGGATAGAGTGGGCTCAGGGATCCTAAGGTCGATTGTGTAAATATTGTATATATTATTTTATCATTATGTTATTTTATTTATTTATTTTTCATACAGATAGTTTGATTATGTTCATCTTGTCTATTCTTTTGTTTGTATATATTTTAAGAGATTTTTTTTTTATTATGTTTTTTTTTATTTTAGTATGTATGAGATAATTTATCACTATTACCTATTGCCTACAACTGTGTGGCAGATTGTAATATATATCAATAAACAAAGATTTGTCCCTATTTAAACAAAGAAACTAACTACTACATACAAAACTTCACTAACAGTACATTTTTTATGAAATGTTGATTCTAAAGAAACTATATCTCAGGAACTATTGGGCTCATATTTTAATAAATTGACTCTACTTTCAATGACTTTCTATTAAGTTTTCTAGTATTTTTGGTAGTTTTAATGATATGGAGCTCAAAATGAAAAATTATTATTTGTTGTTTTTTAAACAATTTCCATTTTATATCTTCTTTAACTATACTTGGCTGACTTGACAATTTCATTTAATGATAATAGTTTTCACTAAAGTAATGAAAAATTACGGTAAAATAATTGCCTTTTTTTTCTCCTCTTGAGCTCTTGTACTATAAGTGATCTTATGCAGTTACACTATGCGAACAAGAAGGACATGGCTATCCTGATGACGAGTATCTTCACTGCAATTGGAATGGGATTCATTTCACCATTCAATGTGTACCTCCTCCTAACTTCGGTTCTAACGATATTCATCAGAGCAGAAACACCGGGAAATGTGAGTATAAAAAGTATTCCTCATGAATAAAATTATTGTTATCAGTATTTTATTAAATTAAAAAAAAATATTATAAATACAAGTATTTTTTCGATAAATTGCAGCCATACAACATCTCTATGATTGAAGAGATTCCAAACTTCATAGAGTTCGGCTATGGTTATTTCATTTTTGGAGGATTTACATTATTGCTTGGCATCATTCAAGTAAGAAATCATTTAGTTTACATTTTTTTATTTTGTTTTATAAAATACATTAAGGTATGTGGCTCAGATATAGTCTACCTAATGTTTGAACAGCTGTAGCCATGGGTGTAGGCAGGATTTCGTCCTGGGAGGAGTAGACCTCAACCCAGAGGAGCACACACACACACACACACACACACATATATATATATATATATA
>NW_027112374.1:31762-70152 GCF_000696795.3 Halyomorpha halys | reverse complement strand
TGTTGTAGTTAGTTTTTAAGATATAGAGCTCCTAATGAAAAATTATTGTTTTTTTTAAGGCTTTGAAACAGCCTCCATTTTTTATCCCCCCTACCTATACTTGGCAGATTCATCAATGGTGACTAGTAATTATACTTAGTTTTCATTAAAGTAATAAAAAATTGGGGTGAGATAACTGCCTTTTTTTCTTCCCGGCTCTTGTACTACCAGGACTTGATCCATTGCTACCGCTAAAGTTTTGGAAACCCTGAGAAGGGGGAAGAGTGACTCTACGAAAACAAAGATGGCATATGATACAATGGTGTCCTCAGTTCTCCAATCTGCATCCGAAGTTTGGAGCCTTAGCTATCTGGATGTTATCAAAGTTTCTCAAATGAAATTTATTAAATACATGTACTGCTTCAAATGCATTTTTTAGTTGCCTTTTCTCTTCATTTTCCGGGGGTAGAGAAGCTATTTTACCCAGAAGGAAACATCAAAAATGTTAATAAACAATTAATTACCAACAAAATACCCTTGTTATGATGAAAAATATGTTCGATTACAACTGGAAACAAAAGGTGTCCTGATACGGCCTATCTAGGAATCGATAGGGTAACTCCTGTATTTATTGAAGTACATCCATTTCTTTTAAAAGGAATTGGAAAAAAAAACCTAGTAATGTTCTGAAAGTCCCTTAGCTACCAAAATCATCAACAGATCCCCAGATTGCTCAAATATATCATTCACAAAAAAGCGAAAGCTATGATTATCGATTGTCTAGTTTGTGATTCTCGCACTATATAAGCTACAGGATCTAGGAACAGCATGATTTTTTTTCCTGTTTCAAGGTTATTCCCATTAATTTAGGCCCACTGTCAGATTAATGGAAATTTTACCAAATTACACACTACTCTAAATGAGTGATATATAATTGTAAAAGAAGGAGAGAAAAATTATCAATTTTTTCCCTTCTCTATGATGGTCAACTAAACCATACATCAGTCAAACTGGGTAAAAAAAAAAAAATTATAGCGCTTTACGTTATAACTTACGAATTTTAAATAATGACTACATAAAGAGCTCCTGTCTTCCTCCGAGATGTGGAAGGTCACATTTCAAACTAGACGTGTTAAAGTAAAGATAAGAACAAAAATAATCTATCTTCATCTTCCTATTCGATCATAACACCGCAAAGAAAGAAAAGGATTAGAGTACGCTTTTGTTTTTTGCACTATCTTTGTTTGGGAAGAGGGGGAGGTTTCAAAAACCTTCCAATTCTCCTACCCTTGGCGAAGGTTATTGATATTGAATATTGAATTTTTTGCGCTTTTTGGCCATTCAGCCCCAGTGCGACTTGTGCCCTTTGACTTCAAAGCTACACTAGTGAAACCCAGAACCCGTTCATCCATAGCCTCCTGTTGTTACGATGCCTAAGAGATGTTTTTTTGTTTTGGCCATAATAGAACCTAGGCCATATTTGGGTCACCTACCTTATTTGTTATCATAATTCTGTAACCTGTAACAACATCTGTCCTTTCAGCCTTAATACGAGGGCTGTCCAGAAAGTAACAGACGGTTGAAATAAACAATTCACAAATTGAAAAAGTCAAAGTTTATTTGGAAGGTACACACTTAAGCTATCTACATGATCGCCATTAAAATTGAGACATTTATCATGAGTTTTTCAATATCCAACCACTGGTTTATATCGGCATGCAGTTTGGCGTCAGTATTAAAGCGTTGTTTACCGAGCTTTCATCGCTGGGAAGAGGTGGGAATCGCTCCGCGCCAAATCCGGGCTGTAGGGTAGATGGTCAAATACTTTCCATCCAAAAGTACCCGGGTACGATTGGCCGTGTGTGGACGTGCGTTGTCGTGAAAAAACAACAGTTTTCCCCGACGCTTATTTTGTATGGCGCGCCGTAACTTTCTTATTTTGTAGTGTTTCACAATACCTTTCTTAGTTGATTGTTGCTCCACGTTCCGGAAAATCAACGAGAAACACTCCCTTAGAGTCTCAAATCATAGTAGCTATGACCTTTCTTGCTGACAGCTTTTGCAAACACTGTCGTGGTTTCTTGGGAGAATGTGTGTACGTCCATTCAATCTACTGCTGTTTTGTTTCACAGTTGACATGCTTCACCCAAGTCTCGTCCTCGGTTACGATACGATCCAGAACTGCATTACCATTTGTGATGTATTCTTGGAGAAAGGTCAGTGCTGCAGCCAGTCTGTTTCTTATAGTCTTCCGTTAGGATTTTCGGAACCAAAGGAGCACAAAATTTGTGATAACCAAGCTTCTCCACCACAATTTGAAGCACCAAACTCCATGAAATTTGGGGAAAATGGTCCGATAGTTCTGTAATCGTAAAACGACTGTTATCACGAATTTTGTCATTGATTTGCATTGCCAGACCATCAGACACAAGGACGCCATGAGGACTGCTACGGCCATTTTTAAAATGAATGCATCATTGCCTCACTCGGCTTCCACTCATTATCCCCTGCCCGTAAACATCACAAAGGTGACGATAAATTTCAATTGGTCTGTTGTTTCGAGCCAACAAAAACCGAATCACAGACCGCACTTCACAAGTGGGGGGATTTTCTATTACAGGGCACATTTTGACGACTCACAGAGAGCAAAATGAGGAACGCACAGTTCTCACGCTACAACAGCTGGATGCGTACTGAATGTAGGAACGTTCGGACACCAAGATGGCGGCTCTACCCCCACCCATCGCCACGATAGGCAAAAAGCCAGTTACTTCCTCCTCCTTATTAGGCAGTCTGTGATAATATAGTTAGTGGATCAGATTATTCTTTCTCTATTTTTGGAAATGCATATTGTTTTATTATTTCCTCTGTACACCATCTACACTGAATACCGTAAGCATTGTCTATCCCTTCAAGGCTGTAAGCGCATACCTTACGAAGTGGAGTTTCCATCCTAAAATGGCTTATAGTAAGTACATGTAGGTCTTTCCATCCTCTTCAAGACCGTAAGCGAACACCTTACGGAGTGAAGTTTCCTTCCTCCTGGGATTCATGATTTGTTTTCTTTAAACTCTTTCTCCCAAACACCTGCCTCTAACACTAACATCTCATTAATAATTATTGAAGTTTTTAGATCATGGCTTCGGAAATAGTATCCCGCAACATAATGGCCAAAATTAAATCTGCCTACTTATCAAAGATGCTGTCTATAGAGATTGGGTGGTATGACAAATCTCAAGAACAGTTCGTCAGTACTGTGTCACAGTAAGTGTTTACAATTATATTCTAAATATAAGTAATATTTCAATGGCCATACTGGCTTAATTTAAGTCAGGATTAAAAAACAACAAAATATACTTACAGTCTTATGTTTAACTTTTACTACCTTATTTAGTTGAGACACATCAAAATTAATTGTTATTGCCCCTTTCAGCAATTATGAAAAATATTTTATACCGAATACTTTATCTTCTTCTTCTTTTCTTTTCCCTATGGCGTTCAGCCACCGGCTCCAACTTTCTCTATCAGCAGCTAGGTTCCTGGCCTGACGAAGATCCTTCCCTCTTGCTTTGCAAAGCCTGTCGACATACTCCAGGTAGGACATCCTTGGTCATCCACGAGGCCTTCTGTCATCCGGTATGTACTCCATCGTCTTTAGGGGCTTCCTCTATTCTAATGATGTGTCCGAACCATTTCAACTGCCGTGTCTTTAGAAACTCCTTTACTGAGGCAATCCCCAGTTCCTGGCTTATCCTCTCATTTCGGACACGATCTCTCCTCGTTTTCTCTACCGTTCATCGCAGAAACTTTATTTCTGCAGCAGTGACTCAGATCTTCTGCCGGTTCGTCAATATTTTCGCTTTCAGCTTTCAGCTCCATACAAGAGTATCGGCATATATTCCCGTGTACGGGGCTTCGGGGTTTCTAAGCCCGACTAGAGGTTCCATGTACAGGTATTTTATTGAAATGTATTCATATATTAATGTATTTATATTATGTATTTTTATTTATGTATTTATATTATATATTTATATTATGTATCTCTATCAGTTCCTGATGGGAACCGACTGAAAAGGGTTGCGCTATATTTAATTCAAACACTAGACACCATCTGGACCCCCTCGCCGTGGTATGCTAGATATGAATATCATAATTAATCATTGGAGTTCCTTTCCAACGGTATCGTATTCACCAATTTACTATGCTATATATATGAGGTGGCATGCAGGGATTATTAATTATAAAGTAAAGTCCTTGTTACATGTTTTATATTTATAATTATATATACATTATCAAGAATACTATTAAGAGAGAGCATGGTAAACTTGTATCCTTATTCTTTAATTATAAGATTATGAATTGAGAAGTACCAGTTGGGATATTTGACATTTATACTGACTCTAAGTTATTAAGTCTATCCTTGCCATTCAACTAACAACAGAAAAGGTCTTACTTGTTTCGGTACATCGGTTGGCTTAGCGGTTGTCGCGGAAGAGCGTCCATATTCACCTCCTGGATGCCGCTCTCTCTTCCTCCGGACTGTCTTCAGGTGTTCATCTCTCCCAGACTCCTACCGACTGTCCTTCTCTCTCAGCCTTCCTCCAAGAATGTCCTCCTCTATCAGACTGTTCTCCACTCCTTCCGTCACAGAACTGTCCTCAACTCCTAGAACTCTGTTCGACTGTCCTCCTCTCTCAGCCTCCCTCAAACTGTCTTCAACTCCGTTCCTCCTGGCCTTTTTGTTCATTTTCTCCCCTCTCCTTCTGACTCCTCCTTCTTTTGATTTCTGTCCTTTGATTGGTGCCTCTATTTTCAGAGGGGGTGAGAAGATCCAATGACCTTCGACGAAAGTCGGTCTTTTTCCTACATTTCATCTTTAAAAGTTTCTTCTTTGAAGAAAGCCGGCTTCTGGCGGCTTACTGTATTATAGATAAGGGGTGTTTATTTGATTTCAATTACTGCGGCTATTTCTCTTTGCCACTCGCTGTACTTTCCTTGAGATGTCTAAACTGGCCCCGTGCAAGATACGGGCTGTTTGTTTGTTGATCTCTGCCTACACGGTCAACCGTTCCCAGAGGGTGCATACCCTCTGTTATCTATATATCTTTGTACATTTCTTTAGATCTGTTGCCGACGGATTTTTGCTTAGGTCCGGCGGTATCTTTGGCATGCGACAAAAGAAATTATTTTAAGTTAAAAAATTCCAGCTGGTGCCTCTCATACATATCAGTATACAGACTTGTAGATATGGGGATTGACATTCCTACCAAACTCTCGCTTCCCTATTACAGTATTGTAGATCTAGTAATTGACTGCATTAGCCTTCCTTATCCTGTTTGATATTTCTAGTCTATTTTTCCAGACCTGTCTATTATAGTTCCTAGGTAGGTGAAATCTGCAACCACTTTCATTTCTTTCCTGTTGCAATATGTATGGATCTTCCACTTGCCTGACCACTTGTAATATTACCTTTATCTTAAGATTTTTAATTAACTAATACTTTTCATTTGAGCTAACTAACTAAATATAATTGTAGTTTAAATAAAATACTAGTAAACTGATTAAATCTTTCTTCATACCTAAACTACTTTACTAGCATCCTTTTTATGTCTATATTTCAGGAAACTTTTAATATAGATCAGATTACTTCTGCCTTTTCCCCTCCTAGGTCGATTGAATTTTCGCTATCTGAAAATGCAGAAATTGAATGAATAAATTCATTAATAGAAATATAAACTGATAAGTGAAACTTGAATATGTTTTATTCATTTATTACAGTGACTTGCAGAAGATGGTGGTCTTGTTTGACAGTAAAATGACTAATGCAGTGGAAATGTTTTCATTTTTCTTATTTGGTTCTATAGCTGGCTTCATCGTTTCATGGAAGGTTGCCCTTTTGACCTTTGGAATGATGTTGATTGCTATGATGGCAACATACTTTATACTACAAGTAAGTATTATTAATGATTTTGTCTTAAATCTGGATATCTATAACTCTATGACATGATACGGTTATGTCATATAAAAGAAGCTGTTTATATTTGTATGTTGTATGCACAGTGATTGTAGAGTTATGTTGCAATAATTTCCCTTCTTCCTCTAACTCCTGTGTGCCATCAAGCATGGAGTTGCAATCTCAGTCCATCTAGCCCACTGATCCCAGTCCCTGGCTTGACTTCTCATCTTTAGGATGGTGCATTGTTTTACTACCCCTAGTTTTCCAATGTAATCAGAGTACATGCACTTGGGTCTACCATGAGGCTGTCTTCCTTCTGGCCTGGCTTCCAAATACCACCTGGCTTTTCTGTTATTGTCTATTCTACAGACATGGCCAAACCATTTTAGTTGCCGCTCTTGCATGGTGTCGCATACTGATTTCACAACTCCATTGGCCATCTTCACTCGATTTAGAACCTTCTGGTCTATTTTACCATCTTTACTTATTATGGTCCCTAGAAACGTATAAGTATTTGTAAGTTCTAGTGGTTCACCATTACACAACATCCTAGGCTCTGCGTTTTCTCTTCCGACACAAATGATTTTACTTTTGTTAGGGTTTATTTCTAAACCTCTTATCTTCAGTTCCTCATTCCATTTATCCAAGGATGCCTGAAGAGCCTCTTCAGAGTCAGTTATCAGTACGATATCATCTGCATATATCATCGCTTGAGCCTATACTTGAGTTAGGTTCCAGAAACCTACTAGTGCTCTTGGGCATCGCCTTTCACACACCTTTTATATCTCATTCGTAATGATGACAAATAGTAGTAGGCTTAGGCTGTCTCCCTGCTGTACTCCCTTATAAAAGTGGAAAGACTGTGATGTCTGACCATTAAATCTTACCCTTCGGGATTTGATAAACTTATTTGATTGTACTCACCTAATTTACTGGCACTCTTCTTGTTATTAGTGTATAACAAGAGTGTTATGATAGTGTGTTATAATAACTAATAACAGCAATAATTTAAATAATCAAATAAATTTTAAAATATTTAAAATAAATTACATTAACCTTGCTCAATGAAAAAAGAGACGAAGTAGATCATTTATCTAGAAAAGCAATAATTGAAATAACTATACTCTTTCTGCTCAAGTATGATACCCAGAATGTTAGGGTGGTTCAAGGGACCCAACTCATCCATCCTTGACACTTCACAGTACTTCATTTTTTTTTTGTTTTAATTAATTGTTTTTTTAATTCTACAAAAAAGTAATAAAATGAGTCCAAAGCTTAAATGACCAAAATGCATAATGATATTGCAGAATCGAAAAATAAAAATTTTAATTATTTGTGTATTGTAATACTTGGATATGAAATTTCGGTTGTGTTTTGACTCCTTATTGTTAGAATTTTGTTTGGTAGGCTCTACAGACCATGTAAATCTTTTGCTGCCCAAACCAGTCTTATCCACACCTGCCTAACTTGGGCTACTGCTTCCAGTTTTCTGCATGCAGCTTTTTCGCATCTTTGTTGATTCTGTCTATCAATCTGGTTTTTGGCCTCCCATGTGATCTCTTGCCTACTATACTGGTATTCATTGTTTTGAAGAGGCGTTCTGGTGGATTGCTTCGAGCCGCATATTCCACTGCCACATTTTAACCTCCTTGCCTTCATATCATTAAATATTGATTGACCAGTCTCTAAAAGCAGTTCATTGTTAGTTCTTCTCCTCCATGTGTGAAGCCTCTGATCGCAGATTGCTTCTGTAATTGTATGGAGGACTTGCAGTCAAAATCTCTTGATTCCGCTTTCTTCTCACATTTATATCTGAGAGCTGGCTTTATCATGCCATTATACACCCTTTTTTCTCAGATTTTTAGAGATTTTTCGGTATTTACGTAGAATCCAAAAAAATTATAAATTGATACTTAAAGTGCTGAAGTCTTTCCACTGAGGTGATACAGCATAAAGATATTTCAAGAGATCAGACCCACCTTCGATAGCTGGAATAAGAACTAACTTCAATGATGCAGTTCTACAATTTTTCTAAATTTCTAGTTTTAATTTTAAAAGTTCGAACATTGCCAAAATACTTCATATCCAAGTGTTAAAATACATAACTAATTAAAATTAATATTAACATTTTCATCTTTTAATTCTATAATGTAGTAATGCATTTTGGTATCATTTAGACTAGATTTCATTATCTTTTGGTAGAATTAAAAAGAAAACCTTACAATGTTTAAATTAAAAAAGTTGTGTTATTGTGAAGTAGTACCACTAGATAATGGCTGATGGATAATTTGAGTCCTCCAAACTGCCTTATTAACACTCTCAGTACTATGCTTCAGCTGAAAGACTTAGTTACAGAATGATTTGAACCAATTTGGCTAATTTTAGAACTAACAAAATCAGTTTTAGAATTATAATTGATTTTTTCCTTCTCTTTAGATATAATATTGCCAAAATTTAAAATATGGGACCAGCTTTGTACCACCCCATGCAATCCTTGAAAATTTCATTAAAATCAGATTAATGATTCAATCAATTGCCCAAATTAAAACTTGACTGCAGACAGACAAGGATTAGGTAACTATTGTCAATTCAAAATATTATCAAGCTGATCATATATCATTTATTATATTATTGGTTAAAAAATCATGGCATCAAGACAATTGTCTTCATAATTGTGAGGGTTCAAAATAGGCACGCAGCCAGTAGTAGTAGTAGTAGTTTTTCTTTTTTTTTTTTGTATGTCTATTTTGATATTACAAAAAACAGAAAAACTCAAAGTTCTCTTTTTAGAAATTAAAGTTGTAATACAGGCTCAGCATGTTTGATACATGTAGTAAAATTAATATCCTAATAAATTATAAATCAAGTGAAAGGGTGTTAGTAATTGGCAGATTGGCAAAGGACAAGCTCGAAGTTCTTGTTATTAGGAAGATTTCCTGATCTCAAAGATTTTGAACATCGAATTTCTAAGTATGGTTCAACAGATGTGCGTGAGCAGTCATTCTCGATGATTAGCCTGATAAAAAATAAATACCATTCTTTGTTCATAAATTCTCACTTGAAGAATCTATTAATAATGTCTTCAACCAGAGTTAAACAAGAAATTGATAACTTCCCCATACAAAAACAAATTCAGAAGCCTCATTAAGCATTCTGTATTATCTGTAAATTACTTTCTACTCTATTTTATATTAATGTATGTTTATATTAATTTATTTTCATATTTCTACTACCTTAATTTCCTTTACAGAAAAAACAAAACAAACTTACAATAATATCATAATGATTAGCAAATAAATTGTTCATGGTTACTCCTAAAATACATAAGTATTATATAACTAATAGTTGCTAATGTTTTCATAGTGTTAGTATATTCTAAAATTTACAAAAGGTAAAAAACAATTTTTAAAAAAACCTCTGTATTATATATAGAAATAATTATAGTGTAGGTGGTAGGATGTAGGAGAAGGAGAAGAGTATAGTTGAGGCATACCTCAATATGAGGAACAGTTGGTTATGGCACATGTTATATAAAGGTTGGACAACTCTGTTTTATACAAGCATTAATGAAAAAAAAAATGGGAAAACATATTTAAATAATCTGTAACTTCTGAATCTCTTGAATTTCCCATTAAAGTTCCTTTTAAAAGAGATTTATTTCAATTACAATTAAAATTAAAAAAAAAAAATCTTGTAATATAAAAGTCTAAATACTTTTTCCAGGCATCAAAAAAGAAGGGAAAATTACGGCAAGATTACAATGGTAAATGCACCAAAATTGCTTCTGAAGTACTTGGAAATGCCCGAACTGTAGCTGCATATGGCGGAGAGTATAAGGAAATTGAAAGGTATTATTTGTTCAGATATAGTAGTATTATTCATGTTTTTACACCCCATTATAGATAAATAAATCAATTATGAGAAGTATAACCTTGAATTAACTATTTTGATCTTTTCTTAATATGTTCAAATAATACTAGGTAAAATACCAAACCGAAATTATCGTAAGATATTTATTTCATATTTTTACCCATATTCAGGTACAAGAGTGCATTAAAGATGGCCAATAAGTATGGATTAAAACATGCTGCAGTTATCTCTGCTGGAAAAGCCTTCAATTATTTCCAGTTGTGCGTTTGCTATTTGGTTGCCTATTACTTTTCCGTAAGGTTGTATCTCTTAGGCGATTTTGATCCTGGCTATATAGTGGTTGTAAGTAAAATTGCAAGTACTTTCATATTTGTTGCTTTTGATTAAATTAAAAGTTAACAATAAAACAAAATTTACATTAGTTTACTCGTGAGATTTAATTTATTTTAGATAGGATATAATACATATTAACCCGAAATTGAAATTTAGATCAATTAAAATTAATATAATCAAAATTTATTAATATTATTTAACATAATTTAGTTTATAATTATATAACAAATTCATTATCTTTGTGCAAAAATGAACTATGATAAATACATGTGGTATCTAATTTTATAAAAACAATTATCTTATAATAAACTTAATACTGTACTTAGGGTTTGATTTACTGTGCAATTCTATGGACTGAATAAAAATTGTAACTGTTTTTAAGTCAACAGATTAAATTTAAAAAAAATAATAATTCAACTATAAAAATTAGAAAAAAAATTATTAAATCTCAAAAATTTGAAAACAAAACAAAACATATTTTACTTTTAATTCAAATATTCCTTTGAAAACCACCTCAATAGGTAAAAATTATATTTACCAACGCAAGTTTTTGAAGTAAACTATCTTTAAATCTTGAAGAATGACTGATATTATGAAGGGATGGCATACTGGCCCAAGTCCACCAGTTCAAAGTCCACAGGTATTTTTAATTGCTACCTGTGATTTGTTATAATTTTGCTCCCTATTTAAAGGTTAAACCTTAGCCAGACATTAAGGAGCTTATAGATTGATTCCATTTCTTACCTTTTAGATTTTAACAGTACAAGTTAGCGCTATCTACCAATGCACTAACATGCTGAGTACTATTTCTGATCTCAATATGGCGACAGATGCAGCGTACAGGGTAATGAAGTTCCTTGATACTGAAACAAATTATAACAAATCTCTTGAGCAAGGTATTGAACCTGACACATTTAAGGCTGATATCTCTTTTAGAAATGTTCAATTTTCTTATCCGACAAGCTTACATACAAAGGTATGTTTCACTAAGATACTATCTATTAGATTTTTCATTAATTTCTTTTCATTAAAATAAGAATTCAGCATATATAGATTTCAAAATATAGGTACTCCATGATCTGACATTGGACATAGAGCCTGGTAAAGTCACAGCAGTTGTAGGAACTAGTGGTGTAGGAAAAAGTACAATTGTAAGCCTGATTTCGTGCCTTTATGATGTTACTGCTGGGCAGGTATAGATGTTTAAAATATAGTAATATATTGTAATAATTTAATAATTATTTAAAATAAAATAAAAAGAATTTTAATCGTTTTTAAACTAATTTCAAATATAAAGGAGATAGCTAGGGTTTAAATTTAAAAACTTTAATACTAAATGGATAATAGAATTTTATTTAAATTTTATAATATAAAAGACTCTTAATCTCAGGGCGTGTTGGCCTAGGCAATGTTGGCCTATCTAGGCAATCAGAAACAGATACTTCTACTATTTACACTTAATTAAATTAATATCTATTTTACACATGTATTTATTTTTAGGTATAACAAAACTAACCAATTTCACTATCTTCTTTTGATGATTCTTGGTATCTTCTTTTCTATAATGATATGCCCTAACGTAAAAAATGGCTTCCAGTCCTTCCAAAAAGCTATGTCTCTCTCACAACAATGGCTTCCAATCTTTCCCGCTTCCAGTCGACGGACGTCCTCCCACCAGGCAATCCAAACTCAGAGTCCTTTTTCTTCTTGGGTGACTCTTGGTTGTCTTCCTTTTTTCAAGATGTCCACCCTTGCTAGACAGAAATTGATGAGGACCTCCTCATCCTGGAAACATCATTCCCCAATCGCGCCCAAACAACGAATGCCTGCCAAAAACCAAAACCTGTCTCGATGTTGCATGTAAACATCGATTGTCGCACAACAGTTAGGAGGGATTTTTGCAAATGATTTACTTTCTGAATATTATTCTTTAACACTATTTCTTGACTTCTATTTTTTCTTAAATTTACTGTATTTTCAATTATGATGGGAAGAGTTAAAATAGTTTTTATGATATTTGAATCTGCTCAACATGGCCTTGATTCAACGGACTTGTTGACTGAAGAATATGTACCGCCATCTTGATTTTGTTTTGAATCACGAATTTATTATGGACAATGAAAATTGGTTAGCTTGCTTTTTGGATAAACAAAACAAATGAACAATATTAAAATGATACATAAAATAAAACATATTAAAAATCCTTTATACAACCCTTTACAATATATTGTAATATCCTATTTTTGTGTAAATAGTATATTTTCATGTATAAAGTGTTTTTATTTTATATATCGTTTCAATATTGTTCATTTTTCTTGTTAAACCAAAACGAAAGCTAACCAATTTTGTTCAGTCAAATATGGAGTGGAAAGATCGTTGTTGCGGAAACAAAGAAGATGGCAGGGCGTATCTTGCAGCAATGTTAAGCAGATTCAAATATTTTAAAAACTTTATTTTGACTTCCCATTATAATTGAAATTACAGTACATTTAAGAAAAAATAGAAGTCAAGAATAAGTTTTAACAAAAATTTTTCATAAAGGAAATCATAAGAAAAAACTCGAAACCGTAGTGCTACAATGGATGTTGAGAACTAACACCTAGAGAAGGGGAAGGAAGAAAATTTTATTTTTGTTCGGATTCGTTGTTTAGGTACGGGCGGAGAATGATGTTTCCTGGATGAGGAGGTCCTCATCATCTTTTGTCTAGCTCAAGGGTGGACATCTTGAAAAAAAAAAAATTGAGGGGTGGCCCAAGAAGAATAAGGGACTCTTTGTTTTGGATCGCCAGTGAAGAGTGAAAACTTTTAGAGGACAAATTCTTTGTTAACAGCAAGTGTTAGTTTGTTGAGAAAGAAGACAAAGAAAACCATCTGTCATCATAGAAGATTGTATAAATTGGTTAGTTTCGGTCTATCTAAAATTAAATACATTTGTAAAAGTAGACATTAATTTAATTAGGTTTTATTGGTAAAAAAGTTTTGTTCTGATTGCCGAGAAATCCGCCCTGAGATTTAGAGTCTACAATATTATATATAATTAAAAATTAAAATTCTCAGATTTATTAGATATTTACTCTTTTTATTTAACCTTGCCATCTTCAAAACTTTAAAGTTAAAACTATAAAAATTCCTTTCATTTTATTTAAGTAATTTTTGATTATAACAATTTATATATAAACATTTTGCAAAAACTAAATAGTCACTTTTTGGTCAGATTTTGATTGGAGGAGTGGATATAAAGAAACTCAATGTCAGTTGGCTGAGAAATCAAATTGGTGTCGTGGGACAGGAACCCACGCTCTTTGATACTTCAATAGAAGAGAACATCAGATACGGGAATATTACCGCAACATTGGATGAAATTATTGAAGCGGCAAAAATATCTTATGCTCACAATTTTATAGAGAAATTATCTTTAGTAAGTGTGATATTAAAATTATAGCATACCAATAATAATTATTAATGATAGAATCAGTGCTGAAATGTAACTGCAAAAATAAAAATAATTGGAATTTTGGTATATAGACATAATATATTGTAGAGATATTTTTATATTCATAGAAATACTATAAACAAGAAAAGGTTATTCTATAAAAAGAATATTGTAGGTGTTAAAATGCATTTAGTAAATAAATATTACTAAATTTACTTGACATTAATTTAAGAAGTCTGAAATTGAAATATTTATATTTAAGTTTTTAAAATTAAATTGTTAAGGGTAAATGAAATACAGTGCCAACAAGATTTAGTAGATGGCTGTGAAATTTTTACAACAAAGGTTTTTTTTTGGGAGATAGTTGCAACTGTAAATGATTGAAACATTTGTTGTTCATTTATTTGATAGAACAAGAGGAATATTCTTATATATATATTCATAGAAATAATATAAACAAGAAAAGGTTATTCTATAAAAAGAATATTGTAGGTGTTAAAATGCATTTAGTAAATAAATATTCTTATATATATATTCATAGAAATAATATAAACAAGAAAAGGTTATTCTATAAAAAGAATATTGTAGGTGTTAAAATGCATTTAGTAAATAAATATTCTTATATATATATTCTTAAATAAATAAAATTTTATTTTATCTTACTTCCTTTTTTTCTCTTCATCTTATTCTTAAATTCACTTTCCTTTTTTTTCATTAGAAGTCAATTTTTACTTTGTTAAATCCATAATTGTCATTGTTTTTGTTATTAACTTTACTTTAATCTTTTATTAAAAATTATTATTTTAATCTATTTATTTTATCTTATTTTTGTTTTATTTATATAGTTAGGGGTTTCTTTTGTATGAGACTATACTCCCTCCCCCATAATCAATAGCTAAAAAAAAAAAATCTTACATTAACAATGTAAGATTCGGTTCAATAAAGTTGATCTATAATCCACAGATGATGGATTTGATGATTTGGAGAATCATGCAAATATCTGAGGTTTCTAGAAAAGTTAGGTCAGTTCCACTTTTGCTATAAGCACTTCAGGTGATGTCTTGTATGTATACCTTTAGGTATGTACAGCTAGTGAAAGGTGAAAATTGTAACACTCACTGTACCTCAGCTAAAGGAAGTATTAAATGTTACTATTCATGGTAATTTTGGTTCAGTATATTTTAGAGTGAACAATAGTTAGAAGATAGATGTTTTAAGCAGTAGAAATTCATTGCTTGTTATTTATTTGACCATTGACTGATGAAGAATGTACCTTTTGCATTAAGTATTGTTACTACTGTTTTGTATATTTTTTCTAACAATTTAATATAATATATTAAAATGGTTATTTAGTGTTCAGTGTCATGTTTATTTAACTGTTGTTAAATAACCATGACACTGTCATCTTCCAGTACTTCATTATTCGGTAATTCGTTGGTTCGTATATATTTTTAACTCTTCCTATAACCATTTGTCATCAACCTCTCACACGCTTTCTTCCTCTAAATTTTTCTACTTTTTATTTTTTATTTTCACCCTCTTCATTTTCTTTTCATATTTCAATTTTTAAATTAATAATACTAATATGTTCATACTTCTTTGCATTATATAACTTCATTTTTATTTCATTTTCTTAATTATGTTATTTTACCCACTTTTTCAATTACCTATGTATACATTTTATTTCCCACTTCTCTCATTACTTCATTTTATTAATTCTATATTGTAAAATTATTCATTTTATGTGTAAAATTATTCTGTTTATACTTCCTTTTTTATTTTTTTATTTTTCTATACTTACTGTGGTTTATATCTTGTTCTGTTTTTAGCCCTGAAGAAGGCTAGAAACTCTAGCCAAAACGTTGGCACATTAAAAATAGGTTAATCCAATTTTTTTGTGTTTATCATTGACCGCACACCCAACCATCTTCTCCTCGTTCATCATCCACAGTCAACTATCTCTCATAATTAATTAATAATATAATATATGTATAATATTTCTATATTTGAGGTTAGGCCTTAGTTTAAGAAACATCCATTTTTTTAATACAAACTAAATTGTTCCATATTAGAAACTTTTTAGTTTTGAAAATAAATTATCTAAATTTGCATTATCAATTTTATTTATTTGAGATTGCCTCCTTGTCTGGATTGGTGATCAAAATTATATTATATATCACTTTAATTTAATACATATACAAAACATAACAATATTTTTATGCATAGGGTTATGGTTCAATTGTTGGAGAAAGAGGTGTAAAACTGTCTGGAGGTCAGAAACAGAGGATTGCCATTGCAAGGGCAATCGTCAGAAAGCCAAAACTGCTTCTTCTTGATGAAGCCACTTCTGCACTAGATTTTCATTCAGAAGGCATTGTACAAGAAGCCCTCGATAATGCCATGCGTGATAGGACAACCTTGATCATTGCTCACAGAATGTCTACAGTGAGGAAGGCTGATGTTATATATGCTATTAAAGTAATTTATAGCTCCAGTTTTTAAAATTAAGATGTGATGATAAAATATTAATGATGGAATTCTGTTTAGGAAGGACGTGTCATGGAAAAAGGCACACACAGTGAACTAATGGAACTTAGAGGATATTACTATTCCTTAGCTAAGATTCAAAAACTTGAGGAAAATGACAAAGTTCTTATACTGAAGTAAGAAAACATTTACTTGTTTTCTCCAAAGGTGTAAACAGTTGTTTCTGAATGTAAAATAAAAAAAGTTATCGCATTAATTGAGTATTACCTTAAAAGAAGCTCTATTTTGAACAATATTGAGAATATAAAAATTATCAACAGTTCCAGGATTAGTGATAAGTCTTATTAAAAACCAATTTTTAATATTTATTTAGATTTAAATGTAAAATTAAATTAGTAGAATAAAGTAAACTTGGGGAGTTTGAAATACTGTTTAATGGTGATGATTAATTATGCTCAAAAATTCTACTAAGTTTTTAGAAAAAAAAAATTATCACTGGCATGAATGATTATATATTTTTTTTTATTAAGGTTTTCCATTCAAATGTATACATATACAGATATGACCCTGAGTGGAAAAAAATGGGAAAAAAGTTATATATGACCTTGGCGAGGATTATGAAATTAAATTTAAATTTTAGGATTTTCACTCATGTATTATTATTAATATTATTATTTTCCTTATTTAGTCAAGAAAGTGCTCCTAAAGAGGAATTAATTGAAGAAGCCATACCATTTGCTGACGACAATTTGGAAGTAACATTTTTTTTTTTTTCATCAAGATATCACATTAGTGAACATAAAATTATTTTTTTTCCCTCTACTCATTTTCCACAGGATGAAAAAATAGTGGGTCTGTGCGTAAAAAACCTCAAAATGATGGTTGTCTGGTTCTTGGCTATTTTTTTCACCACAACTACATCAATGTTTCTTCCTATTTTTCACTACATATTCAGTCTGTTTTGCCAGGTAATTGTTTTAATCTTAATTAGGCTGTTTAATTTTTAGTATAGATTTTATATATGGTTTTGTTTTAGTCTTTCACATACACTAAAGATGAACTGAGTGGGATAGCCTTCATCAATGTCAGTTATCTTTTTGGACTGGGCGTCTTTATGTTTTTCTCAGTGATTTTGTCTGTAAGTATAGCTAGTCATTTCCACAAAATAAATACACTTTGTAATTTAGCTCCCAGATCTCATATTGGACGACTGAAATCTATTAATTGTCAAGAATGCTTATAGGTTAGAAAATCATTTCTGAACTAATTCCGAAAGAAAGGGGAAATAATGATATACATATATCTTTATTAAACTCCCTTTTGCTTTAATTTATTTTAGTAAAGCTCCTTTTAGTTTGGTTTGCTCTAATTACTATCTGGAGAGTATTAATAAAGAATAGAGAAATTAAAACATGGCTTTTTTTTTTTTTTTTTTATAGAATTTTACATATTCCACGTTTCAGTTGCAGTCACAATTTTTCGATTTCTCAACCTTGGCCTTTATTTACAAAATATAAGTAAATCTGCAGACTAAGAATACTGTGAATTAAAATTACTTGTGTAAATTAAGTAAGCCGAGAGCATATGATAGAATCGAGGTGAAAAAGCTACAAGACCCTCAGATAAGACTGCAATATGAACACAAACTAAGAGAAAAACTGTAGGAATTGAAAGTGGATGGTAGCCTAGATGATGTTTGAAAGAGTATCAAGGATGTTATTCAGGAGTCAGCTGCACTAGTCTGCGGAGTGAAGCGGATATCTACAAAAGGCAGACCTCATAGTGAGATGAAGAATTAAAAGTACTAGTTAGTAAGAAGAAATTAATATGGAAGAATTACTGGCATGACAAAACCCCAGAAAAATGGTAAGCCTATGTTTTGGAAAGAAATGGAACAGAAGAAGTGGTAAAGACAGTAAAAAAAAGAAGTCTTAGAAAGAATTTGGAAAATAATTAAACCAGGATTATGGTGAAAATATAAAATTATTTTGAAAAAAAATTAAAACATTAAGAGGCTGAAAAAGCAAAAAAATAAGAAATATTAAGAATAACCAAGGAAAAATGGTCTGTGAAGATAAATGTATTTTGGATGTGTGGAGGAGACACCATAAAAGTAGTTCAGAAATGAAAATATAGTTATTGAAAATAATCAGAATGAGGATGAGTTCAATGAGGTGATGGAGGAATGTTGTGGATTTAGGGAGGGTTTTATAAAGAAAAACAAAAGAGTATGTTTTTGAACAGACTCCAACAATCGACTGAACTAAACAAAGGTTCCATGCCAGAGAGCCATGTCGCCATTTACTGTTTTATTTACAAAAATATTTACAAATCAAATAATAATACCAATATTTTACAACAAGGAAGACGAAATTGAGAGAGCTATTGAAAAGTTGGAGGTGGGGAAATGGTAATATAGTTGGAAATTTCGTGAATTATGGGAGGATGGGTATTGTGAGATCACTTCAAATAATATTTCAGAATGCCTGGTATAAGAAGAAGATTTATAAAGAATGGGAACATAATATGTATAATAATTCCCACAAACAAGAAAGTAAGTCAGGACGAATGCTCCAACAATAGATCCATAAATCCTGTATTCTCATACATTGTACTTATGAAATTAATATTTAAACTATAAATAATTTATGGATAATGTTTTCATATGAAAAACTACTTTTAAGGGCATTATGTCAACAATCGCAACACAATTATGGTTGAAAAAACTAGAGAAGAAAGCTTTTAATAAGATAGTTTCTATGGATATAAGTTGGTTTGACATGAGTGGAAACTCTCCTAATGAATGCCTTGAGGTACTGACCAATAGCCCACAGCTCATCGAATCAGTAAGTATTCAGGAAAAAAATATTAGTATTCTATTTTAGAACTGAATAATTTTAAGAGTTCATTTTAAAATCAATCAATAGTTTTTATTCAAGTTCCACCCATAAACAACCCATAACTAATCTTGTAAAATGTAAAGTATTTAGAATGTATAATGTTTTTAAGTTCTTATAATCTAATTATAAAAGCATTAAAAAATAAAACTTGTTTTAAACAAAAACAAACTGAAGGAAATGTTGACAAAGGGGGTGAGTTTATTATTTATTTTAAATAACTTTTTTTTTTAAATACAATAAATTAAGTACTCGTACTTTCTTGACATGCCTCATACTATTATTAGTGGTATTTTTAAAAAGAGAGTGAAACCAAAAATATAAACAAAAAAAAAATAGATTGTTATTGGAAGATCTCAAAATAAGAGTCTAAGCATTACTAAATTAATGTTGATTTAAAACTTTTAGCATTACAATAATCTCTGGCCTGGTTTTAAAGAAAATCTTTTAGAAATTAATTTGTCTGTTATCATACTCCATTTTTTTTTTTTCTTCGGACAAATTTAACTTCCGAAAGATCAAGAGAGGATACTGCTCATTCACCTGATTGGTAAATAACTGAACCATTAAAAATAACACATAATCACTTATCTATAAATAAATTTTTCTTAAGTTAGCCAAAAAAAAAAAATTAAATTCATCTGTCAAATCTAATTAAACAATGTAAATATAAATCAGATTATATAATTGTCTGAGTAGTATCTCTGACCAATTCTGATTTATACCTGGTTGAATATGTACAAACTGACTACAAAAACATTTTTTCTCATTATATATGAATTTATTTCTGACATCTGTATCTTATGTCTGCTGGGTTCTTTTACATATGAAAAAAAGCCTGTTTACATCGGGACCTGCTCGTACTATACTGCAGGGGTCCTGAGTGTATTTTAAGAAGATAATTAAAATTATTAATGCGGAACAGGGGGCTGAAAATTTGTGAGACTTTCTGGTCATTAGCATGCATATATTTTCCTTTTATTTATAAAGTTAATTCCCTGGAGGGGCAAACTGGGTTATTGTGTTAGTCCAGAAATCTTTATCTATGATAATATAATATAGGAACAAATTTGGGTGGTCTCATGGCTTATATAATATCTGGTTACGTCTTCACCGCCGAGGTGACGTATCCTAGCCGCTTCCCTCGTCTAGGTGAAAACCATGTATCTTCGCCTGGTGTCAGAAAAAATGGTTGCTTCTCCCTCAGAGGCTGGCCAGCATGTCCTGAACTCAGCCGTGATGGTAGGGGTAGGCCAGGTCCTAGCTTGCATGGTGCATAGGCTGGGGCGGCATTGCAGTCGTGGCGCCTACGGGGTTTTCGGGTGTCTGCGGCAAGGGGGTATCAGAAAATGAGACCTCCGACCCCGACTTTATATAAATTCAAAATGATGGTAAAAATCGGATTAGTTAAATCCAATAAAGCCCTTTAAATGAACCAAAATATATTGTTATTCATGTTTAAGAAATTCACAACAATAAATTAACTCCACATTATATTCTTATACAGTATTAATTATTGTGTTGTTTCATGTGAATTGCCAGTTTTAACAGAAAATGTTATTTAGTTAAACAACTTTATGAATTGAAAAGAATTTTTTTCAAAATATTTACCCTAATTTTCTAAACATTTTCCTCAGCGTGTTGTCAACTTTTCAATCCCAGAACTGAAAAATTCAGAGTTTTATGAAGAAATTAAGTCAGAAAATGCATTTTGACCTGAAAATCATTTTCAAAAAAAATTTTTTTTAAGAAAGTTGTCCAAATTTCTGAACAGATGGAAATCTGTTGAAGATAAGTCTGGTGAATAAAATGGGTTTGGAAGGACTTCGCAATACACCTCACTTAGTTTCTTCACAGTCTGTCATTAAACATGATTTCTGGTGTTGTCTTGCAAGAGTATAGATCCCTTCCGATTAATCAATGCGAATTTTTTTTTTATTAGTTCTTGATGCATTACGTCAATATTACAGTAGTACAATGTGAATGTGATTGTTTCACCTTTGGGTAAGAAGGAGAAATAAATTAGTCCTGTCATTAACCACCAAACAGAAACCAATAAGTTTTTTTGATGCAAATTTGGTTTTGACTCATGTCCTGGTCTTTTGTCGATATTTAACCACTGACCTGACTGACACCTGTTGTCATATGTAATCAACTTTTCATAACATTTGATTATCATTTCGAGAAAAGGTTCATTTTTTTTCCCTAGTAAGCAGTGAAATGTATATCTCATAATACTTCAGCTGCTGCCACTCATTAAGATCATGCAGCAGCCGTAAATCTACATTTTTACTTTACCAATAGTCTTTAAAAGCCAAGAAACAGTCAATACACTTGTATTTAGCTGTGATGAACTATTTGCTAGTAGTTTTCTTCCAAATTAAGCCTAATTTCATCATCATCAATTGCTGATAGAGGTTTTCCTCTGGATTACTTATCCAAATCTGTGACACCAGTCAAAAGTTTTTCAAAACACTGGCAAATGGTCCATTCATCACAACACCCTTCCCCATACACCGTGGTAGTGTTCCTTCCTGCTTGGGCTGCTGGCTGTCAAAGATTAAACTCATAACTATTATTATCATAACGACTCATAATATCAACAAAACTCATAACACTACTATTATTTATAAAAGGAAAAGTTTATAATTTATCTCATTAATATTAAAATAATTTTACAGGTGACTGGAGATAGAGCAGCTCAAGTTGTTATCTTCATACTTTCATTATTATTTTCTGTCGGATATTCATTCTTTGTCAGTTCAAGTGTAACACTAATAAATTTACCTATTTTCATGATTTTCTTTATCATAAACTGTTTGAGAATGAAATCAAGAGAAGCAGATGCTCGGTCTGCTTCCCTCATGACCAAGTCGACGAAAGTAAGAATTAAAAATTTAAGATGGTGAAATACTTATAAAAACCAGAAACTTATTGAAACTTATCTTTCTCTTAGGTTGCTTCCGAATATGTTCAAAATGTCAAAACAATCCAAATTCTTAACTGTCAAAATTATGTAATAAACCAATATCAGGATATGCTTGTTAATTCAAAGAAGTACGGTATTTTATTGTTATTTTTTTTTTTTTAATGTTGAGAATTCTAAACTATTTAAGAAATTTTATATAGGGAAGCTATGGTCAGCATTGCTTGGTATGCAGTTGTTTATGGATTCTCTAAAACAATCATACGTTTATTGTTGGGAACAACACTTATTTATGGGGCCAATGTTATTGCAAGCGGTAATATTCAAGGAACATCACTTATTGGGTAAGAATAAACATGAATAATTATTTTGATAAAAATCTTTTCCTTCAATTATTTAATATTGTTATTAATCCTTTAAGGATGTATTTAGATAGCGATTGGTGGTAACCTTCAGGTTTGTTAGGCCTTCATTATTATTAGTCCTTTGTTACCTCTTGGTGTGAAGTCCTGGTGACTTAAATCAGCTTCCTTCAAACATTCCCGTTTCTGTTGTTCATCATTCATTTTCTAATGCAGACTATAATTCAGGTGCTTAGTGTGAGATTTATAGTGTAAAAACGATAACCACAAATTTCAAATTTCCCTGGAAATTAAAGTATGATAAATGTTCTAGTTCAGATTCATTGATTAAGTAGAATATGCAAATATACATATTTTTTAAATCATAAACATTTTAACAGGCCAATTATAAGTGCTAGAAATAGTTCACTGTCTAGAACAAGAAATAGTCGTAGATTTAGATTCTCTAAAAGATAATAATAAACAAACAATTACAGTAAAACTAATTAGTAAATATTCTAATAAAAAATACCTGAATTCATTTAGGCTATTACAGAACTTTCATTGTTGGCTAAGTTGGAACAAGTGAAATATGAGGTGTTAGAAATCCTATATAATACTCTCAAATCCTGTTCATTGGTTGTCATCAAAAGAAAAATAGTAAACAATAATCATACCAATCATGATAGGTTAAAAAAGTGAAATTTTTTATTTAATTATATTTAAATAAATATAAAGGGAAAATTGATGATGTAGAATAGAAAAATAGAATATGTTTGCAGAACTAGGGAAAAGTAGGTTTGCAGAGGCAGGAACTTCATTAGGTATATATTATTTAGTATGAATTGTATTTATTTCGATACTATAAGTGTATATTAGGGTGGTCCGTATAACAAAATTTGTCTTTTTATGTTTTCACTTCATCTCTGCACCACACCCACTATTAATGAGGGATTTTGACCCGGAAGTGTGAATAAAAAAACAAAAAATTATTGCCACCAGTGTAAAAGACCGATATGTCCTAGTCATCAGTGTTCACTTGCACCAGTTGTGCACAAGAGATTTCTTCAGACTGAGCATTTTTTTTTTAAGATTAGTGTTATGTTCTTATAATATGATATATCTGTATTTTGACTCTTTTTTATAACTTTGTCTATCTCAAATTATTATTTTATGATTATTACTATTTTATAATTATGTTTGTTTTTTTAATTTTTTAAAACTAGTTTGCTCTTGTATAAAAATACATTTTTTTTATACTGTTTTTTGTTATGCTTAAACTAACCTAATCTAAATCAAAATTTTATATTTTAAAAAATACGTTAAAGAGCTCTAAATAAGAAATATGAGAAAAAGTCTCATGCACAGTCATCGTGTTTTAATTTTTATTTAATTTGCTAGTGGTTTATTTGTTTAAGATCAATATTTCAAGTGATTCATTTAATGTATTATCTATTCTCCCTAGAGAATACAGGAGAAATGGTTTTTCTATATGATAAAAGCATTTATGGGTTAGGATTTTGCTTTCTTTTTCATGCTAATTATCCATCTTAGTGAACTGTACCTGATTAGGTTGACATATAGTAAAATTTCCAGGGTTTTTTTTCTCTATGATTTTCAATTTCCCCAGTCATACATATTGTTCTGTTTTGTCTCTTATTTTTACAACAAAGTGGTTTTCCTCTCTTTGCTTTATATTCATATATATATCAACTGTGTGAAGTATGTACTGTATGAAATTTTAGTTAACTTTTGGACTACACTTCTGCAGGACTGGTTTTTTGTTTATGTGGCTATCTGATGTTCATCACAAAATTAAAATTATTTTAGAACAGGTTGTCATGTCCCATTAAGCTTCTTATATTGTCTACATTTTTTAATTAATTGAAAACATTATAGAAGAAATAGGTTGGGTTGCTTGCCTGTTGTTTTATATATTAATGTGTATTCATGATAATACATGAAAATGACATTTTCTTTTTATTCTAGTGCAATGAATACTCTAACTTTGGCATCTATGTTAGCTGGACCTGCCTTGATCTTAACAAGTCAGTATCCTGCAGCCAGGCAGGCGATGAAGCAACTCTACAGAATCGCTAATGCTAAAACATCTCTTGATACATTGGCAGATCAAAGAGCTAAACTAGTAAGGTTGATCTAGTCCAACTTATCCAAACATATATCACTTTTCAGTGAATATTTTAAATTTATATAAATTTCAGGAAATTAATGGAAATATTGTCTTCCAAGATGTGATGTTCTCCTATCCAACCAGAGAAAAAGTGCAAGTTCTCAATAAACTGAATCTTAAGATTGAAGCAGGAAAGACAATAGCTCTTGTAGGAGATTCTGGGTGTGGTAAAACAACTATCATCTCACTTCTAGAGAGGTTTTATCTGCCTAATGACGGAAAAATTGTAAGTTTGCTTTAAAATATTTACTTGTTTTACCATTGCAGTGTATATACATGCTTATATCACTTTCAATAATTATTATCACTAATAATGTTCTTTTGAGAATGCTGTATCAGTGAAATCTCTCTAAACGATAAGATAAAATTGACTAAAAGGGTATCAGGGAATAATTTGATTTGTATATTGTATGATTTATTTGTGGGTAGATTCAATACATCTAATGTACAATCATTGGAAATATATGCCAGATACTTTGTCTTTCTACTCTTAATAATAACAATAATTTTTAGTCAAATTAAATTTTATTGAATAATCAATTGAATTTGACTGCCAAACATTACGATTGTAGAAAGAAACATGGATGAGTTCAATTTACAAAAGAAATGAAATGGGGATTGTGGATATGAAGATATTTTTCAGGAAAATAATACAAATGGAGGTTTAACTAGCAATCAGAAAACTGTATGGTGGGTGGAAAAAAAATAGGTTACATTTCACAGAAAACACTAGATCATTCCTGAAAGCATACCTCTATCAATCATAACATTGAAATGAGTACATAAAAGTCATTTGGGTTACTGATATACCCTTGTATTTGAGTAAAAAGTCATATAATGCCTCATAAATGGAAATATAACTTTTTCCTAAATATTTTAATACTTAATTTTTCAGTTTATTGATGGTAATGACATCGATAATATAAATGTTCGATATTTGAGAAGTCAAATGGGTCTCGTTTCGCAAGAGCCAGTTTTATTCGATATGACAATAAAAGAAAATATCCTTTATGGTTTAGAAGAAGAGGTTACAATGGACAAGATCATGGAAGCTGCAAAAATAGCTAATATTCATAACTTCATAATGAAGCTTCCTCAGGTATGATAAATTTTTTACTAATTTGTTAATATAAAAAGTTGAAAATGGTGTAATACAAAACTTTTGACCAGCATTAGTTTTAGTACTTTTAATGAAAATGGACCCAAAATTACAAGTACTCTTAATAAAACAATACTTAGTATAGAGCTTACTAATATAATAAATTATAATTCTTTAAATTAATCAACTAAGAAGGAGAAAGAAAAAAGTATATTCAGACAAACCATTTCAGAAAGACTGGAAATTCATTTTTTCCTTTATTGTTTAGTAAGTTTATTATTTCTCATTAAAATATCAACACAAATGATAAGATTTATAAGTATTTTTTAGAAGAATGATATTGGGACTGATGACACTGGCTGAAAGTGTTAAATTAGCTACTGACAGTTGGATAAATCTTATGCTATAAATGAATGCTAAAGAGCGTCTTAAAATATTATCTTGTCTTTATATATATATAAATGAATGTTTTAGGCATATGACACTTCGGTTGGAGAAAGGGGTTCAAAATTATCAGGAGGGCAGAAACAGAGAATTGCAATTGCTAGAGCTGTACTCAGGAATCCAAAAATATTATTATTAGACGAAGTTACTTCTTCACTAGATACAGAGAATGAGAAGGTATAAGAGAATGTAACTATGAGAACCCTATATATCTATATATATTTCAGCTATCACAATTTGTATTTAACTAAGATGTTTCTGATCTCCTATTTGATCCTTCAATTTTACAGATTGTACAGGAAGCTTTGGAGAATGCTTTGATTGGTAGGACAAATATCGTTATAACTCACCGACTATCGACAATCCGTAAAGCAGATAAGATAGTAGTTCTTCAGTCTGGAGCAGTGATTGAAGAAGGGAACCATGAAGAGTTGATGAAGAAGAGAGGACACTATTTCAACCTCCTTAGTAGATAATTTATCATTTGTGTCAAAACAAATCAATTTGTATATAATATGACTGGATATAGTGTAAATATAGTTTGTTCATTTCGTACATGATTAAATTCAGAAAGTATTATAATAAACCTTTAAGTGTCTAACATCCATTATTAGCGATTTTCAAGTATTTTCTCTTTTTCATTATTACATATTTCCTTAAGTTAATTTATTACCAAAATATAATTTTTACTAAATAGCTAATCATTATAATTATTAAATCTTTTATAGTCCAATTACTATTAAGATTCATTAATTTATACTATCGTTGCTCCTGGAGTATAATGGCACAGTTGAACAATTTTGTGAAATTGACTTTATTTTTGAACCCTTAACACAATGAAGCCAACACTACCAAGCTTACAGTTGTACCACTATACTTTCTGAGCCAAGATATAATCTAAATTTCATATTTATTTATTTTTTTAAATTAACTAACTCAGTTTTGAAAAACTATTTAATTTCTTTATTAATTACATCAAACTTTTCATATCTGATTTACCTGATATATCTGATCTGTATTACCAATCACTATAATGGTTCTAATCCATTGTCAATATTGTCATTGCAAGGGAACAAGGGAAGTTTCTACTATTAGTGTACACCAGTAAGACCAGCAGGGGGATATTCTGGATATGTCGCAGTCCCAAAAAAATAAATAATAATATTTCTAAAAACATAACTAAATAAAAGGTTACTACTGTAGCAAAACCACTACCTATTGGTCAATACTATAACTGCTACAGCCTCCAAAACTGCTATGGCCTGGCATGATGCAACCTACCAGCAGACACAGGGACTACTATTAAATTCCATATATTAATATTCATACTATTCCTTGTACAGGAATGATGGAATGCTCGGTGCTTAATATATATACTATTATATAGTATTAATATTTATACTATTCCTTTTACAGGAATGAAGGAAGGATCGGTGCTCTTGAAAAGTGGGCCAATCATACCTTAAAGATTCTGAAGAGCTGAGCAGAAGAAAACGAAATGATCATCAATACGCAAAAGACAATATACCAACTATTTACCCTTTCTACAAAGCACCACAAGCTCCGAGTGAATCTTGATAATTAGGCTATTAGCAGGACTCATGAAACGAAATATCTAGGACTAATCCTGGATGATAAGTTAACCTGGCCTAAGCAATGTGGGCATGCTGCAGATAAAGGATAATCAAGACTGCGACTTATGAAACGAATCACAGCCATAAAATAGGGAGCAACCGCTGAGGTTTTAAGACATGCATATAGGTCATATATTAGACCAGTCCTGGAATATGGCTCTGGGATTATGGTTACAGCTACCGATTCAGTGCTGAGACGTCTTGATATTGTTCAAAATAAGGCATTGAGGATTATTACCGGTGCGGCTAAATCGACACCGATTCTAGCCATGCAATTGCAGGCAGAGATCGAGTCCCTAAAAGATAGGCGAAAAATGAATGTCGTCATCCTTTACAAGCGCGTGCTTAGGAATGGTAGTGATTATTGCGCCAGCACTCTTGGTAATACTAGGCGACTAAAAACGCAGCTAACATTTATTGAGGCAACGAAATCCATTATCACAAGCCTAGGCCTGAACTTTGAGATAAGAGAGCCTCTGCCTGACTTGACTAAACAAAGCGTTTGGACGTGTCCATATGCTATAGTGCTGGATCTAATAATGCCCTTCAACCAATCCATGACCCCAGCGGAAGAACCAAGGACTGTGGCATTGGCCACTATAGCCGAGGGCTACCCTGAGCCAGAATGGATCCATATATACACCGACGGGTCAACTACACAGGCAAATAAAAATGCGAGTGCAGGTGTCGCCTGTATAGTAGCCTGTTCCAACTGTCAGCACCTGCAGGAGCAAACGCTACCAATTTTGATGGAGAGCTGCAATTACTTTAGCTTTATAAAAGATTACTCACGCCTGCGCAAAGAAGATAGTTCTGCTGTCGGATTTTAGGGCAGCACTGCTGGCAATAGCGTCTGGACATCCCTCAACTAATGCTATAATTCTCACGTGCCGGAAATCCATAGAATGTAAAAGAGAAATATTTAAAGTATTGGTAATGCAGTGGATCCCAGCCCATTGCGGTATACCTGGGAGTGAGGAGGCGAATCGACTTGCTCGGTTAGGGACTAGCCAATCACAACCCCTTCTTCCTATCACCATGGACATGGCGAAAGAAATGGGTCGAAGCGATATCACTGAAAGAGCAGAGGAAAGGAGTAGAGGAGAATGTGGGGCAAGAACTGGGCGGCATTAATAGATCCTAAGAGGCGCTCTCCATTGACTTTACCAAGAGCGGTGTCAGTGGCATGCTTCAGGTTGGCTACTGGACATGACTATTTGCGGCACCACATGAAGAGAATAGGAGTGACTGAATCTTCAGACTGCGTCCTGTGTGGAGTTGGTGAGATGACTGGCGATCACATATTTGCATGTGCGGCAACGGCAACATGATTACAGACAGGAGTTACTTCAGCAAAGCTAAACTATACTGGGATGTTCGAAATAAAATGGCAGAAATGCCTCCTTTGGGGTAGGAAAAAAAACAAAACTATTCCTTGTACATACTTTAATTTCACACATCTAACAACTATATAAGATAATGGAATATTCATAAATGTATCATTTAAATTGATAAAGATTACAATAGAATCTGCTGATCCAATGCAAGCTAGTGTCTTAAACGTAGTTGCTCTTGATAGCATTTAGTATCACAGAGACTTGACTAGGGGCAAATTGGAGGACCACAGTGTGAATTACCGGTTTACGTTATTTTATTTATATATTATATTTACATTATATTACAGTTACGGTATTATATTTATGTATATATTAGAGGTCAGCAATATACAAAGTGGATCAGTGCGTTCTGGTGCTATATCTTTGAAAATGTATACTGCCTTTGATTTCTCTAACTTCTCTAGATCTCTTCTTCCTATACCTTCTCTTCCATCGTAAGGACCTGCGGGTTATAATAGACTATCTACCCACCGTTATCAGCTGAATTCTTCAGTTCATTTTATTTATAAACAAAAATTTAGAACATTAGGATTGTTTATTCTTTCTTCCTCAAGAAAGTGATATCTAATCAGGAATTACTGTCTGATAAGGACGGGTTTTGGAAAACATTCGAAGGCTCGGCAAACAAAAACAGGTTTTATCAGAGGTGTTGGAGCTTGTCTGCAGTAATCGTTCGCAGCATCGAGTGTGCCGAACCTGCCAGCTCATTCGTCATCATCATGCCCAGCTATAGAGCCAACGACCAACTCGGAGATTACACCAGGTACAGATTTATGTAAAGATCAAAGTAATGGAACTCACTTGCTAGAATTTGCTTACTCAAATAAAATAAAAGTCTCGACCAAAATCATAGAGCAAACATTGATGATACAAATAAGTAATAAAAATGCTAGAAAAACTGGAACAAACTAATAAAAAAATAAATAAAAAGTAACAATGTAAAAATATTAAAAAAAAGTATTTATATATTTTATTTTCAAAGAAAGAAACCCTTACTACTTCATAATTTCAATATTTTGGACAATTTTCGGACAAATCGTGCATTACCTATTCTAATCTATGAATTATTATATTAGAAGAAGTTAGATCTTATCAACCTTTACATGTACTTTTATATTTGTATTATTGACAATTAAATTAGCATAACAATTTATATATGAATTGAGAACAGCCAATTATTTCTTCGTGATTACTTAATGTCTTAAATCCTTCTTTTAAGGGATTTGTCCAGAGTGTTTATATTTTATAATACCTTTGGTCCTGAAATTGATATAATTGTACTATAATATTTTACAAAATTTATTATTTATATATATATCTTCAATTTTTAATTAATAGTTCCTTTTTTAGACTACATTCAATGACTTGCATATCGGACTGTATCTCATTTAATTATTTATAAGGATTAGCCTAATTCCACTTGTTCCTTCCTGTCATTATCTTTTTTTTTATGTGTACTTATTATTGTTAAATATTCATTTGATTATGTCAACATTTCTTTTAATTTTTGTAAATAAATACAATTTAATACAATAAAATATAAAATAAATTTTCTTCCTCTCAATTTTCATTTTCTTTTCATATTTAAATTTTAAATTAATAATAACTAATATGTTCATACTTCTTTGCATTATATAACTTTATTTTTATTTCATTTCCTTAATTATGTTATTTTACCCACTTTTTCAATTACCTATGTATACATTTTATTTCCCGCTTCTCTCATCACTTCATTTTATTAATTCTATTTTGTAAAATTATTCATTTTATGTGTAAATTATTCATCATCCACGGTCAACTATCTCTCATAATTAAAAATATAAAATAATATTCCGGAAAAAAATATTACAAAATAAAATTCAACACAGATAAATTAAATTATTTTTTTTTTCTTACGCCACAGAAAATAGGCTATCAAACCATTTCCCCTCTTGCAGCCCAATATATTTGCTGTTTGTCTTGAGTTGGTTTACATCTTGTATATTTCTTAGGCCTATACACGGTAAAATATAGTGCCTATCTGTGTCACTCATGTTGTATTGAGGGCATGTCGGTCTGCGATGCCTATCCGATGGAGGTGGTTTTGGAGATCATGTACTAGGCGGGAATAAGTCACCCTTCAGATCTGCTAAGATTGCCGGGGATTCGTTCATCCTTATTCAGAAGGTTCTCTTACAAATTACCTTCTGCTTGAACTTCGTGTCTGGCGTTTGTCCTATAATAAGAATGTATGATCGTGTTTACATCGGGACCTGTCCGTGCTGTACTTTAGGTACCCCGATTGTATTTTAAAATTATAATTAAAGTAGTGTGGAACAAAGAGGGTGGTTGAAATGTGAAATCTTTCTGATTATGAACATCCATGTATTTTCTAAGACCAAACATTAATTCTCTGGAGGGGTAAATTGTGTTAGTGTGTTAATTGCATAATTATTTAGATTATATAAGAGAATAACAGAACATGGGGTGATCTCATATATTAGGGTATTGCTTATCTGATGCGTGACGTCTTCGCCGCTGCGGTGATGTCTTCTAGTCGCTTTCCTCGTCAAGGTGTGCGATGGGCGAAATGGTGAAAACCATGTGTCTTCGCCTGGTGCCAGAAGATAGGGCTGTCTCGATCGGTGGCTGCCAGCATGTCCTGGACTCTGGCGTAATGGTAGGGGCAGGTCAGATCCTAGCTTGTATGGTGCATAGGCTGGGGCGGCATTGCAGTCGCAGCGTCTTCCAGGTCTTCCGGTATCCTCGGCAAGGGGGGGCATCAGAAAATGAGACCCCCGACCCCGACTTTATACAAATTGAAAAAAGAGCAGAAAATTTCGGTTTATGTAAATCCGAAAGATCGCTTTTTCTGTTCTATTCTGAACAGATTGATTCTCTTTACAACCGAGCTCAGCTAACTTGTCAGTTTGTTCATTGCGGTGTATACCAACCTGATCTTGTGCAGAGCTATTATCCACCATCTTTTTCTCAATAAGGCCATGTTCCTAAACTTTTGTTCAATGGGTGACTACGCAATCCCTAGTGTTAATAATTTCTGTATGGCTGCTTGTGAATCGCTGAAGATTAAAGTGTCCTTTCTGCCTTTCGTGGCATTCATCGCAAGGTAAATAGCCTTCATTTCTCCTTCATAATCCTCAGTTCCAACGGGACAGTTGAAAGAAGTTTGAGTAAATCCCGCTCCAGCTCCCTTGTGATTACCTGATTAAATAACTAACTTCATTTAAAACATAAAAATAATTTAAACATACATAAAAGTAAATTAAAATATACATGAATGTAATTTGAACATACATAAAAACTAAATAACTCAGGAACTGTCAATTTTAAATGTTCATATTACAGAAAAACATATTACAGAGTAATTAAAAAATCAACACTTATTTATAATATTTTGTTTAAAAGTATATAATGCGTTAAAAAACATATCACTATCAATATGGTTAGCTTTCTTTTCAATTGTATTAGTAAGAGAATAATGGATACAATTATTAACTATTAACTATGAGCATATAAACTAATGTTTTGCCCCACTTTGCAGGGATTCATCAGGGCGAAAAAGATATAAATAATAAGGGGGCCAAATTATTACAAAAAGTATTGTTATTTAAGGATAAATTACTAAAAAAAAAAGAAATAAAATTAAAAGAATGGATACAATAAATATAATGTGGTGAAGAAAAAGAAAATATTCAAAATAAATAAAGTTACAAAGGTTTGTCAATTATATGATACGAGTAGAAACATTAATAATAATAAACTAATTAATGTAAGTATTAGTTGAATGTAAAGGGCAGATAATAGATTTAGTATATATTATATAGATTAGCATATAGTAGAAACCTTTAGTATCACCTATAAGCAGAAGGCTTACAAACCCACCTTTTCTTCTATCCTCATGACGCCTCAAATGCCATTTGTAGCGAAAGAAGCAAGAAGTTCAACAACAATCCACCAGAGAGCAACACCTCGAGCCTCACCGAAGCTCTCAAATTTATATATTATTGTATTTCATAAAAACATATTATTAATTTTTATATATACTGAGAAATGTCGATAAAATAATAAATAAACGATGCCAAAATATCGTACGAAACCACCCCAAGGAGATAAGATAAGAACGCTTTTCGGTCACAACTGTGTGCACTAGGCCTATAAATAAGGGACTTTAAAAACCCCTATTAGGTCAGAGATACACAGATATAAAACTACAAGAAAACATCAATAGTATAAGCACTTGGGTAACAGAAAATAAACTTCCGTTAAATGCCGAAAAGACAAAGGCTATCATAATTGGATCTCCCTCTCTCTTTGAATCTATCCCAGGACCCCCAACCTTTTCCTAAATAATACTCCTAACTCCTTCCATACGCCAGTCATGGTATCACTTATGATCAAACATTATCCTGGAAACCACGCATTGCCCAAATTTCCCGACGAACCATAGCTACCTTAAAGCAATTCAATAGAATCCGTTATCTCTTCCCACCTAAAACCAGTCAACTCTTAGTTTCCTCTCTTGTTTTCCCCCACTTTGACTATGGCTGCCTGGTATATGGTGGACTCTCGGGTCTAAACTTAAAAGTCTTATGAATTGCGCAGTACGATTTATTTTCAGGATCATCAGAGAAACGCACATAACCCAGTATTACAGCGAGCTGAAGTGGCTCTATCTATCCTTCCGATGCTAGTATTTCCTAGCTTCCTTTTTATTCCAAGCAATCAGTACTCAACGCCTGTCCTATATCCTAGAAAACATGCAGTTCAAATACTCTGTCCAATCCCGTACTACCAGGTCCCGTTTATCTGACTTCTACCCTCCCCTTCACCGAACTGCTGCGTTTGATAAACCGTTTTTTACCCTGGCTGCATATCTCTGGAACTCCATTCCCTCTTAGCTGGGTTAACCCTGATGCCATCCTTCTTAAGAGCAGCTACGATGGTGGCAGAGGCGGGTTGTGCGTGGTGGAGGGCCAGTTCAGCCCTCATGCTGGAGGCGTAGACTCCTATATCGTCGGCATAGACTACCATTGCGTGCCGATGTTTGATTTGTACCACTGGCGCCGTGAAGACTACAAACAATAGAGGTCCTAGCACAGACCCTTGAGGCACTCCGCAGGTGGTGGGGGCTGGGGGCGACAAATCTCCACCAACCCAGACCACGAATGATCTATCGCGGAGGTAGTTTCTGACCAATCGACAAAGGGCGGCGGGAAACCTGACTCCTCCAGCCGGCGAAGTAGCAGCGGGTGAGATACGCTCTCAAAGCCCTGGCTACAGTCCAACGAGATAAAGGCAGTCACATATTATTCGCCGGTTTGCTCCGGTGGTATCACAGCAGCAGTGCTCAATGAGTGTTTTGATTTTTTTTTTCAAATCCCCTTTATTCATAAAAATAATTAGGAGGTGCTGGTGTCAGTACCTGGAAGATTTGGTTGGTCAAAAATTGGAGGGATTCAAAGAACTTGACGTGGCTCAGACCAATGAACTCTGGCACTATGGGCAGTTCTAGAAGTTGATGCAGTCCCGGGTGCTTCTTCCTCTTCCAGGATGTTGTGCGGACCATCCTCCGCAGCATGGTGTCCTGGAAACACTGGAGGTGTCGCTGCGTGCCTTCGGAGAGGTAGGTGAAGAGTGGTGACCCGTAGAGGAGCGCCGGCCTTAAAATGCTTTTTCTATATCTGCAGTTTAAGCCGCAGAGAGAGCGCTGGTGATGTGAGGAGGTGGTTGATTCTATAAGATCGCCTTCTTACAGTTTTAGTTTTCTGGTAGATGTGGGTGGAGAATTTAAGGTGACGGTCCAGCTTGAGGTGAGGGGGTAGTAGGAATTATGAAATAGGAGAAGAGGTTTTGACCAATCAAATAATTTTAGGAAACTAGGCGGGGCCTAGAGAGCATATAAAATCAGAAATAAATATCTTGGAGGGGGAAATAAATCTCATTGAGCACTGCTGCTGTGATACCACCAGAGCAAACCGGCGAATAATATGTGACTGCCTTTATCTCGTTGGACTGTAGCCAGGGCTTTGAGAGCGTATCTCACCCGCTGCTACTTCGCCGGCTGGAGGAGTCAGGTTTCCCGCCGCCCTTTGTCGATTGGTCAGGAACTACCTCCGCGTTAGATCATTCGTGGTCTGGGTTGGTGGAGATTGTCGCCCCCAGCCCCCACCAACCTCGGAGTGCCTCAAGGGTCTGTGTTTGGACCTCTATTATTTGTATTCTTCACAGCGCCAGTGGTCACCATCAAACATCGGCATGCAATGGTAGCAGCCTATGCAGACGATATAGGAGTCTACGCCTCCAGCATGAGAGCTGAACTGGCCCTACACCACGCCTCTGCCACCATCGTAGCTGCTCTTAAGAAGGATGGCATCAGAGTTAACCCGGCCAAGACGGATGCCATCGTCATGTCCTTTCAGAAGGGCAAGAAGAGCAGACTACCCCAGCGGTTCGTCGTGGATGGCGAGGGTCGGAATATCTCCAACACCATCCTCTACCTCGGCGTGACTCTTGACCGGCACCTCACCCTCTCCAGTCATGCCAAGGGGAGCCTCAAGCTGGCCCGGCAGAAGTCGCATAGGCTCTACCATCTCCTGACGTCACAACAACTTTCACTGGGCCAGAAGCTACAAATATATTAGGCCATTATTCGTCCAACGCTGCTCCATGGTGCTTCACTAATGAGACACCTCTACAAACGACACTAACCAACCTACAGAGTTTCCAGAACTCCTTCCTAAGGCGATTAGTACGAGGAACACCACTCCAGCGGGCCAGGAACAGAGAAATTTGTGCACAGCTCCAACTCCCAACCGTGCCAGAATTCATAGGCCGTAGGCACATCAAGTTCTTTGTGTATCAAGTATTTAAGTGTTTGTATCTTTTTTAGCCCTGCTGAAGCCATGCAACGTGGGACGAAACGTTGGCTCATATTTAATAGCTTTATGACTATTTATATTTTGTTTTTTTTACCGCAACCGGACCGAAAGGTGAAAAGAAAAGTGTGATAAAGTTGACCTTTCTTGTCCTTTATACAAATTCATTACGGTTTTTTACATATTACTTGAAAATGAGAGCGTTATATTTTTAAAGGTTATTTTATTTTTAGGCAACTAATAACCATAAGTAATTATTACTGTTGTTGTCTGCATTCTCATCATATTTAAATTAATGAGTGCAGCTAATGTTTACTGCAACTTGTTCCCAATGTTGTTATGAAGGACTCTCGCATGAAATGTATTTCCTTTTCTTTAATTCCTTCAAAATGTATGCGATATTATGCTCATTCCACAAAATAGGAAAAGCTGCGTTCTTCATTATGACTATCTTTAAACAGCTTACGTATAAGTAAGCGTTAAAAGTTTCGTTGCCCCACTGGAAAATATCACTTCAGTTTTATAATTAACACAGAATGCAGAAGTGGTGGAATAAAGAAGATACTCTAGGTAGAAACCTGGAGGTCTGATATCGAGATACAAATATCGATACATTTTCCGGCTCTCAGAACCGATGGATCAGGAGCGAAAACTGAAGCGAGATTATCCACTGTGGCTACGTAATCACTTATTACGTAAGCTGCTAAATCATTATGAAGCACGCAGTTTTTCCTATCCTAGTTTGTACGAATCAGATATCATGCTCGTAGATATATAAGCACAGACGGACAGACCAAACACATTTGATACAATTATTTTTAGGATTTTGAGCTCCTGATCCATCGATCCTGAGAGCCGGAAAACTAATCGATACTACCCTATTTTTTTCCCAAAGCGCCTTTTTGAAATATAGTTTTGTAAATGTAGCCTGTGTAATGGGGTTTTATTTGGTACAACACTAGTATGAGTTTATGAACTGAAAAGGCCTAAATCTATGACTATTTACAATATATACAGATTACTACTGCTCAATAATGCTATAATACTGCCTGTTGCCATCGCACTGGTATTATATTTTTTTAACTACCTCCTAATTTAATTTATTAAACAAGTACAATATATATATATACATTCTGGAAGATTATTGATTGACGGGTGTATAGATGAATGGAATATGGTCCAGATGCGGTAAAAAGAACTCAAATAGTAGATAATTATATTATTTTATTGAGCCAACGTTTCGCCCCACGTTGCAGGGCTTCGTCAGGGCTAAAAAAGATACAAACATTATAGTTATAAAAAAGAAAAAACATAAGTGTAAAATAACAGGGGTATAAAATGAAAAGTAAGATATAATAAGAAAAATTAAAGGTTGTGAATAGTAAATGAAAAGAGTAATAGTAACAGATAGATAAGAAATATTATCTATCTTTCTTTAATATTTCTATTCTATCTGTTACTATTACCCTTTTCATTTACTATTTACAACCTTCAATTTTTCTTATTATACCTTACTTTTCATTTTATACCCCTGTTATTTTACACTTATGTTTTTTCTTTTTTCCTTTTTGTAACTATAGTGTTTGTATCTTTTTTAGCCCTGACGAAGCCCTGTAACGTGGGGCGAAACGTTGGCTCAATAAAATAGTATAATTATCTACTATTTGAGTTTTTTTTTTACCGCACCCGGACCATATTCCATTCATTCATATATATCTACATATATAGTGCCCTTTATTTGCCACGTTGCATTATAAGGGGTTAGGCAGAGACCCTTATGTAGAGGATGGTGTTCGAGATCTCTAGACATTAGCCATCCATATTGAACCGTTGGGGGGATTTTGCCCTCTCTTGCCCTTCTGAAAGGACATCCGTCTTCCCAGAATTCACCCAGGTGCCACCAGCCCTCTTCGGTGTTTCTACGATGGTGGCCGAAGCATTATTGGCATGTGTCGAGGGCTGTATTCGAACTCATGCTGGAGGCGTAGATCCCAATACCACTACCAACGACAGAGCCTTGAGGGAATCCGCAGATTGAGAGGACTGGAGGCGAAAAGTCCCCGCCGACTCGTACTGCGAAAGATCCTCCACTGAATTAGATTCCGATCAGTATTATATATATACGATACGATACAATATTATTTCAGAATTTAAATACTGTTTAAACCAGCATATAGATTTTTTTTCGAACTGAAATTTTAAATTTTGAGCGAGTTTTCGTGGGAACTAGGGATGCGACATCGATAAAAAAACATCGATGTTTTAAAATATCGTTGCTTACAATACATTACCCAAAATACATCGATGTTATTGAACATACATTTGAATAACATAAGGTCTCTTCCAACAATCACGCATTCTACAGCCTGTCAGAAGTGGTTTTTGAAACAAGAATCCGACATCGACTACAAGAAACATCGATGTTTTAAAACATAGTTGCTTACAATACATTACCCAAAATACATCGATGTTTTTGAACAAATATTTCAGAAACATAAGGTCTGTTCCAACGATCCCGCATTCTACGG